>NC_069500.1:1331650848-1331950848 GCF_027579735.1 Bombina bombina | reverse complement strand
TAGGATATAGGAGGTCTAAGAACCTTAAAGACATACTCAGTCCAAGTCATTTTGAGCTGAAAAGGAGGAAAATTGATCCCATTTCAATGGGCAACTTTAAATGTAGAATCTGCTCAATTTGTAAACACATCTTGCCGTTTAAATCTATCTCAGACAGGTTTGGAAAAGTGCATAAAATTACTAGTCACATCAATTGCAACACTGAAGGTCTAATATATGGTATTACATGTAAATGTAATAAGACCTACGTAGGTATGACTACCCGTCAATTGAAAACGAGAATGTTGGAACACCTAAGTAATATTAGGAATGCTGAAAAAGACAGCAAAGCTAAGAAAATTCTAACGACAGTTGCAACCCACTACCTCAAATATCATAAATGTAATACCTCAGAATTCCAATGTTTTGGAATTCAGAGGGTAAGAATTGGAATCAGAGGAGGAGACATTGAGAATCTTCTCCTACGAATGGAAAGTCAGTGGATATATTTATTGAATTCGGTACATCCCAATGGATTAAATGAACATAATGATTTCTTTTCATATCTATAAATATTAATGCTATTAAATCTGTTTAAATACCTAGTAAGACTAATTTATTTTATGGAAAGTAATAAATATGGTTATACACGTTTAGGTAATAAGCAAGATATTTCTCAAATTGAACAAATATCAGGCATGATATATCCAATACTAATAGCATGAAAATTAGATTACTAAATAATATAAAGTATATAAGGAGTTGCATATTAACTTACAAAGGCACACAAATTTCTTTAATATTTTTGGATAATCACGTAATTTTCAACTTTTTAGATTTACACTAGTTTTAAATTATGCACTAATAATTATAATTTAAAAAGTTATTTTGTATAAATTAATTACATAACACTATGTAAGCACATTCAATGTATGTAGAATGTTTTCTGCTAGTAAGATATTTTCCAATCACATTTACTCATAACTAGGTGAACACATTAAAGGGCCATAATACCCAAATGTTTAAACACTTGAAAGTGATGCAGCATAGCTGTAAAAAGCAGACTAGAAAATATTACCTGAACAACTCTATGTAAAAAAGAAAGATATTTTACCTCAAAAGTTCCTCAGTAGCCACCTCCCATTGTAAAGGATTTCTAAGCAGCATATTAGTGTGTCTGTCCTGGGACATCTGAAGGGATGAGCATCGTGCACTCTCATCTTATTTCACCAATCAGGTAAAGGAAGTTTACAATGAAATCTCATGAGAGTTAAGTCAAATCACAGTAAAACAGTGACGTGCAGTAATAGGAGGCAGGGGAGGCAGCGCCGCCCCTGTCAAATCATGAAAAAAGTTTTTATTTTAATGATTAATAAAAAATAAAAAAGTTGAGTGTTTTTGTCCATTAACTTTTTTCAGACCACGCCCCCCCCAGGTATCCCCCCCACCCCACTTCCTCCGCTGGTGCCACAGATGCAATCCCAAAATCATCCCATAAGTCCCATGAATGAATCATCCATGTTGCGCAATTGAGAGGCAGTGAGCCGCTCCGCTGCCCGTAATTGATTGCGCAACATGGATGTTTCATAGTGTTACTAGCTCACTATGAGCTAGCGCCACCCAGTGGTATCGTGCCGGGCCCTTACCACACTCTAATAGAGGCGGTTCTCCAAACCGCCTCTATGATCAGCTAATTGAGACAGCCAATCAGCTATTAATGGTGCTGGGGAGGCGTGCCGGGCGTGGACGTCAGACTAATACTGACGTTGGCGGGAATACAGTGAAGCAGGAGGGAGCTGCTGCGTGCCGAGTTCTCACATGACTCATGTGTGTGTGTGTAATGTACTGTCAGGGCCCATTGCCTTATAGCCTTTCTTGAGCAGCTAGTGGATCAAGAGGTGGAGCCGGAGCACATCACAATCAGCTGCTGCCCTGCCCGAGGAACCGACACAGTGCACCACAGAGAGAGCAGTAAGTACTAAAAAGCAAAAAAATGCATCAGCATGGGCAATCTTGTTTCTTTCATGTAATTAGCAAGAGTCCATGAGCTAGTGACGTATGGGATATACATTCCTACCAGGAGGGGCAAAGTTTCCCAAACCTCAAAATGCCTATAAATACACCCCTCACCACACCCACAATTCAGTTTTACAAACTTTGCCTCCGATGGAGGTGGTGAAGTAAGTTTGTGCTAGATTCTACGTTGATATGCGCTCCGCAGCAAGTTGGGGCCCGGTTTTCCTCTCAGCGTGCAGTGAATGTCAGAGGGATGTGAGGAGTATTGCCTATTTGAATGCAGTGATCTCCTTCTAAGGGGTCTATTTCATAGGTTCTCTGTTATCGGTCGTAGAGATTCATCTCTTACCTCCCTTTTCAGATCGACGATATACTCTTATATATACCATTACCTCTACTGATTCTCGTTTCAGTACTGGTTTGGCTATCTACTATATGTAGATGAGTGTCCGGGGGTAAGTAAGTCTTATTTTTTGTGACACTCCTAGCTATGGTTGGGCACTTTGTTTATAAAGTTCTAAATATATGTATTCAAACATTTATTTGCCTTGACTCAGAATGTTCAACTTTCCTTATTTTTCAGACAGTCAGTTTCATATTTGGGATAATGCATTTTAATTTAACATTTTTTCTTACCTTAAAATTTGACTTTTTCCCTGTGGGCTGTTAGGCTCGCGGGGGCTGAAAATGCTTCATTTTATTGCGTCATTCTTGGCGCGGACTTTTTTGGCGCAAAAATTCTATTTCCGTTTCCGGCGTCATACGTGTCGCCGGAAGTTGCGTCATTTTTTGACGTTATTTTGCGCCAAAAATGTCGGCATTCCGGATGTGGCGTCATTTTTGGCGCCAAAAAAAGCATTTAGGCGCCAAATAATGTGGGCGTCTTATTTGGCGCGAAAAAATATGGGTGTCACTCTTGTCTCCACATTATTTAAGTCTCATTTTTTATTGCTTCTGGTTGCTAGAAGCTTGTTCTTTGGCATTTTTAACCATTCCTGAAACTGTCATTTAAGGAATTTGATCAATTTTGCTTTATATATATGTTGTTTTTTCTCTTACATATTGCAAGATGTCTCACGTTGCATCTGAGTCAGAAGATACTACAGGAAAATCGCTGTCAAGTGCTGAATCTACCAAAGCTAAGTGTATCTGCTGTAAACTTTTGGTAGCTATTCCTCCAGCTGTTGTTTGTATTGATTGTCATGACAAATTGTTAATGCAGATAATATTTCCTTTAGTAAAGTACCATTGCCTGTTGCAGTTCCTTCAACATCTAGGTGCAGAATGTTCCTGATAATATAAGAGATTTTGTTTCTGAATCCATAAAGAAGGCTATGTCTGTTATTTCTCCTTCTAGTAAACATAAAAAATCTTTTAAAACTTCTCTCCCTACAGATGAATTTTTAACTGAACATCATCATTCTGATTCTGATGATTCCTCTGGTTCAGAGGATTCTGTCTCAGAGGTTGATGCTGATAAATCTTCATATTTATTTAAAATGGAATTTATTCGTTCTTTACTTAAAGAAGTCCTAATTGCTTTAGAAATAGAGGATTCTGGTCCTCTTGATACTAAATCTAAACGTTTAAATAAGGTTTTTAAAACTCCTGTAGTTATTCCAGAAGTTTTTCCTGTCCCTGATGCTATTTCTGCAGTAATTTCCAAAGAATGGGATAATTTGGGTAATTCATTTACTCCTTCTAAACGTTTTAAGCAATTATATCCTGTGCCGCCTGACAGATTAGAATTTTGGGACAAGATCCCTAAAGTTGATGGGGCTATTTCTACCCTTGCTAAACGTACTACTATTCCTACGTCAGATGGTACTTCGTTTAAGGATCCTCTAGATAGGAAAATGGAGTCCTTTCTAAGAAAAGCTTATCTGTGTTCAGGTAATCTTCTTAGACCTGCTATATCTTTGGCTGATGTTGCTGCAGCTTCAACTTTTTGGTTGGAAACTTTAGCGCAACAAGTAACACATTGTGATTCTCATGATATTATTATTCTTCTTCAACATGCTAATAATTTTATCTGTGATGCCATTTTTGATATTATCAGAGTTGATGTCAGGTTTATGTCTCTAGCTATTTTAGCTAGAAGAGCTTTATGGCTTAAAACTTGGAATGCTGATATGGCTTCTAAATCAACTTTACTTTCCATTTCTTTCCAGGGTAACAAATTATTTGGTTCTCAGTTGGATTCCATTATTTCAACTGTTACTGGTGGGAAAGGAACTTTTTTACCACAGGATAAAAAATCTAAAGGTAAAAACAGGGCTAATAATCGTTTTCATTCCTTTCGTTTCAACAAAGAACAAAAGCCTGATCCTTCATCCTCAGGAGCAGTTTCAGTTTGGAGACCATCTCCAGTCTGGAATAAATCCAAGCCAGCTAGAAAGGCAAAGCCTGCTTCTAAGTCCACATGAAGGTGCGGCCCTCATTCCAGCTCAGCTGGTAGGGGGCAGGTTACGTTTTTTCAAAGAAATTTGGGTCAATTCTGTTCACAATCTTTGGATTCAGAGCATTGTTTCAGAAGGGTACAGAATTTGTTTCAAGTTGAGACCTCCTGCAAAGAGATTTTTTCTTTCCCGTGTCCCAGTAAATCCAGTAAAAGCTCAAGCATTTCTGAAATGTGTTTCAGATCTAGAGTTGACTGGAGTAATTATGCCAGTTCCAGTTTCGGAACAGGGGATGGGGTTTTATTCAAATCTCTTCATTGTACCAAAGAAGGAGAATTCCTTCAGACCAGTTCTGGATCTAAAAATATTGAATCGTTATGTAAGGATACCAACATTCAAGATGGTAACTGTAAGGACTATCTTACCTTTTGTTCAGCAAGGGAATTATATGTCCACAATAGATTTACAGGATGCATATCTGCATATTCCGATTCATCCAGATCACTATCAGTTTCTGAGATTCTCTTTCCTAGACAAGCATTACCAGTTTGTGGCTCTGCCGTTTGGCCTAGCTACAGCTCCAAGAATTTTTACAAAGGTTCTCGGTGCCCTGCTGTCTGTAATCAGAGAACAGGGTATTGTGGTATTTCCTTATTTGGACGATATCTTGGTACTTGCTCAGTCTTTACATTTAGCAGAATCTCATACGAATCGACTTGTGTTGTTTCTTCAAGATCATGGTTGGAGGATCAATTTACCAAAAAGTTCTTTGATTCCTCAGACAAAGGTAACCTTTCTGGGTTTCCAGATGGATTCAGTGTCCATGACTCTGTCTTTAACAGACAAGAGACGTTTAAAATTGATTACAGCTTGTCGAAACCTTCAGTCACAATCATTCCCTTCGGTAGCCTTATGCATGGAAATTCTAGGTCTTATGACTGCTGCATCGGACGCGATCCCCTTTGCTCGTTTTCACATGCGACCTCTTCAGCTCTGTATGCTGAAGCAATGGTGCAAGGATTACACAAAGATATCTCAATTAATATCTTTAAAACCGATTGTTCGACACTCTCTAACATGGTGGACAGATCACCATCGTTTAATTCAGGGGGCTTCTTTTGTGCTTCCGACCTGGACTGTAATTTCAACAGATGCAAGTCTCACAGGTTGGGGAGCTGTGTGGGGATCTCTGACGGCACAAGGAGTTTGGGAATCTCAGGAGGTGAGATTACCGATCAATATTTTGGAACTCCGTGCAATTTTCAGAGCTCTTCAGTTTTGGCCTCTTCTGAAGAGCGAATCGTTCATTTGTTTTCAGACAGACAATGTCACAACTGTGGCATACATCAATCATCAAGGAGGGACTCACAGTCCTCTGGCTATGAAAGAAGTATCTCGAATTTTGGTTTGGGCGGAATCCAGCTCCTGTCTAATCTCTGCGGTTCATATTCCAGGTGTAGACAATTGGGAAGCGGATTATCTCAGTCGCCAAACGTTGCATCCGGGCGAATGGTCTCTTCACCCAGAGGTATTTCTTCAGATTGTTCAAATGTGGGAACTTCCAGAAATAGATCTGATGGCGTCCCATCTAAACAAGAAACTTCCCAGGTATCTGTCCAGATCCCGGGATCCTCAGGCGGAGGCAGTGGATGCATTATCACTTCCCTGGAAGTATCATCCTGCCTATATCTTTCCGCCTCTAGTTCTTCTTCCAAGAGTAATCTCCAAGATTCTGAAGGAATGCTCGTTTGTTCTCCTGGTAGCTCCGGCATGGCCTCACAGGTTTTGGTATGCGGATCTTGTCCGGATAGCCTCTTGCCAACCGTGGACTCTTCCGTTAAGACCAGACCTTCTGTCACAAGGTCCTTTTTTCCATCAGGATCTGAAATCCTTAAATTTAAAGGTATGGAGATTGAACGCTTGATTCTTGGTCAAAGAGGTTTCTCTGACTCTGTGATTAATACTATGTTACAGGCTCGTAAATCTGTATCTCGAGAGATATATTATAGAGTCTGGAAGACTTATATTTCTTGGTGTCTTTCTCATCATTTTTCCTGGCATTCTTTTAGAATACCGAGAATTTTACAGTTCCTTCAGGATGGTTTAGATAAGGGTTTGTCCGCAAGTTCTTTGAAAGGACAAATCTCTGCTCTTTCTGTTCTTTTTCACAGAAAGATTGCTATTCTTCCTGATATTCATTGTTTTGTACAAGCTTTGGTTCGTATAAAACCTGTCATTAAGTCAATTTCTCCTCCTTGGAGTTTGAATTTGGTTCTGGGAGCTCTTCAAGCTCCTCCGTTTGAACCTATGCATTCATTGGACATTAAATTACTTTCTTGGAAAGTTTTGTTCCTTTTGGCCATCTCTTCTGCCAGAAGAGTTTCTGAATTATCTGATCTTTCTTGTGAGTCTCCTTTTCTGATTTTTCATCAGGATAAGGCGGTGTTGCGAACTTCTTTTGAATTTTTACCTAAAGTTGTGAATTCCAACAACATTAGTAGAGAAATTGTGGTTCCTTCATTATGTCCTAATCCTAAGAATTCTAAGGAGAAATCGTTGCATTCTTTAGATGTTGTTAGAGCTTTGAAATATTATGTTGAAGCTACGAAATCTTTTCGTAAGACTTCTAGTCTATTTGTTATCTTTTCCGGTTCTAGAAAAGGCCAGAAAGTAAGACTCCGCCTCAGAGAATTACAGCTCATTCTACTAGGTCAGTTTCTACTTCCTGGGCGTTTAGGAATGAAGCTTCGGTTGACCAGATCTGCAAAGCAGCTACTTGGTCCTCTTTGCATACTTTTACTAAATTCTACCATTTTGATGTATTTTCTTCTTCTGAAGCAGTCTTTGGTAGAAAAGTACTTCAGGCAGCGGTTTCAGTTTGAATCTTCTGCTTATGTTTTTCGTTAAACTTTATTTTGGGTGTGGATTTTTCAGCAGGAATTGGCTGTCTTTATTTTATCCCTCCCTCTCTAGTGACTCTTGTGTGGAAAGATCCACTTCTTGGGTAGTCATTATCCCATACGTCACTAGCTCATGGACTCTTGCTAATTACATGAAAGAAAACATAATTTATGTAAGAACTTACCTGATAAATTCATTTCTTTCATATTAGCAAGAGTCCATGAGGCCCACCCTTTTTTTGTGGTGGTTATGATTTTGTATAAAGCACAATTATTCCAATTCCTTATTTTATATGCTTTCGCACTTTTTTTTTCTTATCACCCCACTTCTTGGCTATTCGTTAAACTGAATTGTGGGTGTGGTGAGGGGTGTATTTATAGGCATTTTGAGGTTTGGGAAACTTTGCCCCTCCTGGTAGGAATGTATATCCCATACGTCACTAGCTCATGGACTCTTGCTAATATGAAAGAAATGAATTTATCAGGTAAGTTCTTACATAAATTATGTTTTTCAAGGCAGCTGAAGGGTTAATGGGGTCCCTGTCTAATCTCCCCCTTGTGACAGTGTTCCATCGTCAAAATCCGTAAGTTCCAGCACCTCTGTTCTAACTGTAGCAGCATCACTGTTAAAATTGCTAAGTGTATTTTTTTCCTTGTTGGAAAAAATATGCATTGTGCAATTTTAACGGTGCTGCTGCTTTTATCAACTACCCTTGTGGCAGTGAGGAGGAAGCTAGCACATCTGAGCACCGGCCCAGCTTTATGCGAGTGAATGCTGAGTGACTTTGTGCAAAATGTTTAAAAGTGTGGAGTGGACCGTGGGAGTAAGGGGGCAATTGACTTGCAGGTCACCATCCATAGTAGGCAGCATATAGAGACACAGTGATGAGAGGACTACCCTCCAGCAGAGAGAGAGCAGGGCAGCCAGCATAGCTAAGAAGGATCATGCTGCATTTTTTCCCTGCATACTCGGTCAGAAACTTTTGTAAAACTTGGTGTCTCTAATATCCTTAATTGAAGAAAGAGTGCTGTTTTTCTACATCTGTAACTATAATCCCTTCCCTTCTGCAGTTATGGTGCACATCGTTTTTTATGGGAGGGGTTGATCTTGCCGTTTACTTGTTGAGTCAGGGCATTATGTGGTGCTGTTTAAGCAGTGGCAGGTCTCCCTCTTCCTTTTATTGTAGCTTTTGACAGGAACAAGAGATCCCTTTTTCTGTGAATGGTGATTTAGCTCCATAGGTCAAGCACTGCATTCCTCCTTCTTCTGGTTTAACCCTTTGGCTTCCAAATGACAGCTGAGGTACTAAAATTGTAATGAGCAAAGCCTGTTATGTATGTATATATATATATATATATATATATATATATATATGTGTGTGTGTGTGTGGACAGTGTGTGTATATATATATATATATATATATATATATATATACCTGTGTGTATGTATATATATATATATATATATATATTTTATTTTTTTTTACATAATTTTTTCAAGTTCAATAAACATTTTAATTTAAGAATATTATATTAAATGTTACCTGTCCTCCCCTGTGATGGTAAAAGTTATTAAAACCTACTGTAAAAATAAAAAAGTGTATATCTGTGCAAAATGTATCCTTAGGAATAGATGGCTTATTCTCTGATAAGGAGAGATTACAGTAAAGACCTAATCAGCTCAGGATTATGTTTCTTTGTTTTTCTAAACTATATTACATTTTAAAATACACCATTTTAAATGCAATAAAGAAATAGGTATGCTAAACTAAACCCAGATACATGGATTGCAGCTCTTTAATAGTTATGGTACTGTTAAAGAAACTGTGTGTCAGAGTGAGAGAGTCTGTGTGTGTATATAAAAGGGAGTGAGAGAGGGAGTCTGTGTGTGTCTGAGTGTGTGTGTAAAAGGGAGTGAAATTAAGTCTGTGTGAGAGTCTCTGTGTGTAAAAGACAATGAGAGTCTGTGTGTGTCTGAAATTGTGTGTGTACAAAAGGGAGTGAGAGAGAGTCTATGTATGTCTGAGAATCTGTGTGTAAAAGGGAGTGAGACTAAGAGAGTCTGTGTGTGTCTGAGAGTATGTGTGTAAAAGGGAGTAAGAGAGAGCGTCTGTGTGTCTGAGAGTGTGTGTATAAAAGGGAGTGAGATAGTCTGGGTGTGAGTGTTTGTGTGTAAATGGAGTGAGGGAGAGTCTGTGTCTGAGTGTGTGTGTAAAAGGGAGTGAGTTTGTGTGTGTAAAAGGGAGTAAGAGTGAGAGAGTTTGTGTGTAAAAGGAAGTGAGAGTGAGAGAGTTTGTGTGTGTCTGAAATTGTGTAAAAGGGAGTGAGAGTGAGTGTGTGTGTCTGTCTGTGTGTAAAAGGGAGTGACAGAGTCTGTGTGTGTCTGAAAGTGTGTGCTTGTAAAAGGGAGTATGTGAGAGTGTATGTGTGTGAGATATGTATGTGTGTATATATAACTTTGGGTTAGGACTGGGATGGTCCATACAGTGGGCAGGAGATACAGGGGTGGGGCTAATGGGGGTGAGGAAAAGGGGTCTGGGCTGGGGGCCCTGTAAGTTTGTTTTGCCCAGGGCCCAACAAATTCTAAGGGTGGCCCTGCTGGGTAACAGCTGCCTTGCATCTCTTTGTGCAGGTTCTTGTTGTGTAAAGAAGTTTGCAGCCCTCTGGGAACTGGGCAGGTGTTTTCCTCATGCTGACATGCTATTTTTTGTTCAGTTTTTGCCTGTGGAGTGCAGTGTAAGATTAACACATTGGTTGTTAGGGAGAGCTGTTGTGTAGCATTGAGTTGCAGCCTTTCTGGCATCTAAAGGGTTAGTTATTACTGACTCCTCCCTCTACACCCTCTTTCCCTCTCCCCCCTCTATCTCCCTCTCTCTCTCTCTCTCTCTCTTCCCCCCTCTCTCTCTCTCTCTCTCTCTCTCTCTCCCCCTCTCTCTCCCCCTCTCTCTTTCTCTCTCCCCTCTCTCTCTCTCTCTCTCTCTCTCTCCTTTCTGTCTCTCTCCCCCCTTTCTGTCTCTCTCCCCCTCTATCTTCCCCTCCACTCCTCCATCTCTTCCCCCTCTTTCTCTCTCCCTCTCCCCTCCCTCTCTGCCTCCTTCTCACTCCTCCCTCCCTCTCCTTTTCTCCCCCTCTCTCTCCTTCTTTCCCCCTTCCTCTCCTTCTCTTCCCCTTTCTCCCTTTTGCCCCTTCTCTTTCCCTCCTTCTCTATCCCTCTATCTCACCCCTCCCTCTCTCTATCTCTCTCCCTTTTATTCTCTCTCTCCCTCTCCTCTCCTTCTCTCTCTCCTTCTCTCTCTCCCCCATCCCTCTCTCTCTCCCCTCCCTTCTTCTCTCCCCCTCCACTCTCCCTCTCTCTCCCTCTCCATCCCTCTCTTACTCCCTCTCCCCCCCTCCCTTTCTCCCTCCTTCTCCCCCCTCTCTCCCTCCTTCTCTCCCCCTCCCTCTCTCTGTCTCTCTACCCTCCTCCTTTCTCCCTCCCTCCCTCTCTCTCTCTCCCCTCTCCCTCTCTCTCTCTCCCTCACTCTCTCATGTGTTGTAAAGAATGATAATAGTCATTGTGCAACCTGCTAATTTAATCATACATTTAAGATACCGCTATTGGGATCATATATGTGCTTATCGGCTGTATCATATCCAGTGCCTCACCAACCTCTGACCTCACCGCACGTCACTGCAGTAAAAGTTCATGACCTCAGCACTGCTGATGCTGATTGGCTGCTGTTCATTTCTTCATTTTTTTTTAATTTTTACCTGCAGCTGGGAGCAGCTGAGTATAACTTTTTACACAGAACTTACTCTGCTAAGCTGAGGAGATTGTGAGATAAAATATCTTCCTTTTTTACATAGAGATGCTCAGGTGATATTTTCCTGTCAGCTTTTTACAGTTATACTGCATCAGTTTCAAGTGATTTAGCATATGAGTATTATGTCCCTTTAAGTATAGTATAAACAAATTTTATTATAAACAATCACTATAAGGAACAATGTCAGTATTATTCTGGTTTTTCTCACTTTGATCTTTTTTCTTCCTTTTAATAACTGTCACAATTTGACATTCACTGGTAGTCTATTTAATTTCACAAGTACTGAAACAAACAAAATCACAATATTACTCTTTTTTAAATTCACAGCCCAGTAATAGCAAATTAGCTTATATAAGTCTTTACATACTTATCATCTGTTCAAATATTGTAACCGATTTCTCTAATCCACTATTGGATGATTCATACGTCAATCAAAATAACTGTTTGTCAACAGTAAGCCCGACAATCCAGGGCACTGATTGGCCATAGTCTAACACAGAGGCAGACCGATAGTTACAAAAAGCCGCCGCGGCGCCTCGCCTTTGAAACATGTCAGGGAGGGAATGAGCTAATGGGAGCTCAAATGTCGTTTTAAAAACTTGTTAGCGGCAATATAGTGTGGGCAATATAGGTGCCTGGTAATAGTTTATTTCAGACCCCTACTGGGGCTAGTGGTTAACGGAGGCGCAAGCTATCTGATTAACAGTTGTGCACAGAATTACCGCTTAGATTTACATATCCTCTTGCTGGTAAACATCGGTCAAGCGATATCACAGTACTTATAAAGATATTGATGCCGAGTCAAATGATTGTTAAAACTGACATTACAACCCACTGGCTTTACTAAATAACAGTGAATATGCTATATACATATTAAGAGGCTGAATTATTTTCAAGCGTTTGCTCACTAGCTAATACAAGCTGGTAACCTCAACTAGTATAACAACTTTTATTTTAGTGGATTGACACGCTCTAGCATTTGGAATAAAAGTGACAATTAGACATTATAAAGATAACTCTTAAGTCTTACAGTTATTGAGTGTCACTTATAAAATGAATGTGAAAGTGTATATTGGTCGGTCACCTGATATATAACAAGCTGTTACATAACAATACACTTGCTTTTAGCATACATGCTGAGCAGGATTTGTGTAGAGATATACTATCCAGCACATTAACTCTTAATAAAAAACCTAACATGAGGTTTATTTATCAGTGGGTAATTATTACCAACATCAATAGAATATAAATTTATAATAAAAAAATTTGTATTGTTAATTTCTCTCATAAGTGGACCGGCACTTTTATCTACAAAATTTAATAAAAGTGATTTACTAACTCAGCTTGTCATCTCTGAATCTTGTGGAAAGAGATAGCAACTAACACCCCCTCTATAATAGGTGGTTCAATAATTGACATTAAACACAATAATTAGCTGCTCACCAAGATAAATAATCAGAGAATAAGCGTCAAGAGGATCACTGTGAATATAATAAAGTGTACACTCAACATGTTAGAATATAATTTAACTACTAAGGAATCTGGATTGTATTAATTATCCTTTTATTTCACAATAATTGGTGAAAAGCTGAGATTTATCCAGATAACATAATACTCATATATATTGTTCAATAAAGGATAATAAAGAACAAGCTAACTTGGTGGTAAGCCAATATTTATCCTGATAACACAGTACTTATATATATTGTTCAACAAAGGATAATGAAGAACAAGCTAATTTAACTGTGGTATCTTATGGTATATATTGGAACTGACAATATTCAGGTCCCATATTATGATCAAAATTGGAGAGTGACAATATCTCTATTATAACCTGATAGAATACTGAATTAATATATAGAGTGTTACTTTAGTCTCCTCTTTTGACCCATAAGTTTCAATATTCTGCCATCCACCAGTCAATATCACTTACACTCCAATTGAGTCCAAGGTATTTAACAGTTTTGCTGTGGTGCTCTTTGCCGCCTACTGCTGGGCAGGAGTGATATTCCCAATAGTAATTAGATGATCCGTGGACTCATCATGTCGAAAGAAATAAATTTATCAGGTAAGCATACATTTTCTTTTTGTTCCTCTTGTAGTGAGAGAACATTACATTACAAGGATAGACTTTTTGATTCTGAGCCTTCATTGTCTAGGGCGGATGTTGTTCAGGAGTCTCCGGTTCAGGCTAATCCGCAGCTTTCTCCTCAAACGTCCCAATCTTCTGCAGTGCCCTGTGTTTGTCTCAGGTTGGTTTTTCCTTGCAGGATATGGCTACCCATATATCCTCGGCAGTATCTGAGGCTTTGTCTGCTTTTCCTATGTTGCAGGGGGAAGCGCAAGAGGAAGTATAAGGTTTCTGATTCTGTTGCAATTGTGTCTAGTGTTTCTTCTTATAAGTCTGAGGGGGAAGATATTTCAGTAGCATCTGAGGGTGAGATCACGGATTCTGATAGTGTAAATCCTTCTTCTGAACCTGAGGTTGTTTCCTTTAGGTTTAAGCTAGAGCACCTCAATTTGTTACTCAAGAAGGTTTTGGCTACCTTGGATGACTCTGAGCGTCAGTCATGGTTAGTCCTAAGAAATCTAGTAAACTTAATAAGTTTTTTGATGTCCCTTCCTCGGTGGAAGTTTTTCCTATACCAGATCGTGTTTCAGATATTATTGCACAAGAATAGGAGAAGCCTGGGATTCCTTTTTCCCTTCTCCAATTTTTAGGAAGATGATTCTATTAAGGAATCTTGGCAGATGGTTCCTAAGGTGGAGGGAGCAGTTTCCACTCTGATCAAGAGGACCACTATTCCTATTGAGGACAGCTGTTTTTTTAAAGATCCTATGAATAAGAAGTTGGAAGCTTTGCTTGAAAAGATGTATGTTCACCAGGGGTATAAATGGCAACCGGCTGCATGTATTGCTACGGTTACTAGTGTGGCGGAATATTGGTTTGATGCATTGACTGATTCTATTCAGCAAGATACTCCTCTTGAAAAAATTCAAGATAGAATCAAGGCTTTGAAGTTGGCTAATTCCTTTATTGCAGATGCTTCTCTACAGGTCATCAAGTTGGGAGCTAAAATTTCTGTTTTTGCCATTTTAGCTTGCAGAGTTTTATGGTTAAAATCCTGGTCTGCGGATGTGTCCTCTAAGTCTAAGCTTTTGTCTAATCCTTACAAGGGTAAGACCTTGTTTGGGCCAGGTTTGGCTGAGATTATTTCTGATATTACGGGAGGGAAGGGGCATTCTCTTCCTCAGGATAAAAGAAATAAACAGAAGGGTCAGCAGAGTAATTTTTGTTCCTTTCATAATATCTCTGGTAAATCTTCCTCTTCTTCCTCCAAGCAGGAACAGCCCAAGCCATCTTGGAAGTCAAATACGTCTTGGAATAAGGGCAAGCAGTCCAGGAAGCCTGTTGCTGACTCAAAATTAACATGAAGGGTTTGCCCCCGATCTGGGAATGGATCTTGTGGGGGGCAGACTCTCTTTCTTCTTTAAAGCTTGGGTTCGAGATGTTCAGGATCCCTGGGTGGTAGATATTGTGTCCCAGGGTTACAAACTGGAGTTCAAGAATTTTCTTCCCAGAGTCAGGTTTCGTCTCTCCAGGTTATCTGTAAACCAGATAACGTTGTGTTCAGAATCTTTCTGACATGTGAGTAATAGTTCCTGTTCCGGTTCAGGAACAGGGTCTGGGTTTTTATCTCTTCATCGTTTCCAAAAAGGAGGGAACTTTCAGACCTATTTTAGATCTCAAGAGTGTAAACAAGTTTCTCAGGGTTCCGTCTTTCAAGATGGAAACTATTTGTTCCATTCTTCCTTTGGTTCAGGAAGGTCAGTTCATGACCACAGTGGATATAAAGGATGCGTATCTGCATATTCCCATTCACAGGGATCATCACAGGTTCCTAAGATTTGCATTTCTATACAAACATTTTCAGTTTGTAGCTCTTCCTTTTGGTCTGGCAACAGCTCCCAAAATGTTTTCAACGGTCCTGGGAGCATTGTTGGCGGTCCTTCAATTGAAGGGTGTTGCAGTGGCTCCTTATCTGGACAACATTCTAGTTCAGGCTCCATCTTTTCAACTAGCAAGCTCCCACACAGAGTTGTTGTAGTCTTTTCTGCCCTCCCACGGTTGGAAGGTGAATTTAGGAAAACGTTCCTTTATTCCGGCTACAAGAGTAGTATTTTTGGGGACCATTATAGATTCTCTAGAGATGAAGATTTTTCTGACAGAAGCAAGAAAGTCAAAGATTTTCAATATGTGTCTTGCTCTTTAGTCCCTTCCTTGGCCGTCAGTGGCTCAGTGCACGGAGGTTATTGGTCTAATGGTTTCAGTCATGGACATCATTCTGTTTGCTCAGTTCCATCTCAAACCTCTGCAGTTATGCTTGCTCAGGCAGTGGAATGGGGATTATGCAGATCTATCTCCAAAGATTGTTCTAGATCAGATGTCTAGAGATTCTCTTCCATGGTGGTTGTCTCAGGATCTTCTCTCTCAGGGAACTTGCTTTTGCAGACCTGCCTGGGTGATTGTAACCACGGATGCCAGTTTGTTGGTCTGTGGTTCATTAAAGGCTCAGGGTTTATGGGTTCGGGAGGAGTTGGTTCTTCCATTAAATGTTTTGGATCTGAGAGCAATTTTTAATGCTCTTCTAGCCTGGCCTCCGCTAGCTTCAACCCAGTTTATCAAGTTTCAGTCAGACAACATAACGTCAGTTGAAACAATGAAGAAAGGGCGCCTCCTAGTGTAGCCAATTTAAATAAGGATAGATAGAATCAGATGTAGATTTTATACTCACATATAGTGAAGGCAAAGATAATGCCTAGGTAAGCAGTCTGGAAACTCAGCAGTGTCCCAGTTGACTGTGCACCAAATGCAAGGGCAGCTCCTCTTAAATGGTTCATATAACAATCTGAAAAAGTGGAAGGGTATACAGAGGGCGACTCCTAGTGCAGATTAGTCCCTTCAGAGAGATACTCACAAAGTGTAAAGCACACTATAGTGCTAATGAGACAAGCGGTGTATATTGCAGTGGCCCAGCGCACATACCACTCTGGCAAGCAATGGATAGATGTTCAAAATAGAAGATAGGAGACTTCAGAAGTATATCAAAGTATTTTATGTAAAAATGAATCAATTAACAAATAAAAACAATCAGTAAAACACGCTACGCGTTTCTCAGAGCTGACCACTCTGTTTCCTCAGGCAAGTAATACTGATCCATGACTGAAGTCTCCTATTTAAACACCTAAAACTAGTTAGGATGTAAGTAACACCCAGTACACACCCTTTTAATTAGCTCATGCAAGTGTTTCTATGGAAACCTTTCTAACCAAACCTAACATTTCTTAATAAAAGTATATAACACATTTGATATATTTTATACAAAGATCTGCTGAAAAGACTTAACACACAATGTAACATAAGTCAGACTGATTATACAATGTATCAATAGACATTATCATATAGATCCGTATATAAGTAAACTGTATGTTTATTTGTCATATGGTCACTACAATTTCACAGTTGTTATATGCAGCTTTTTATATATATATATGTATACATGTAAAACCAAGCTTTATTTACTTGTTCGTGGCGCTCATCCCATCTCATAACGCCGTATGTGTAAAACATAACTTATGGGCGTGTGTCCTTTAACGCCAAATCTTTAGCCCCATTTTGAGCCCTTGCATTAACATTTTAAATTAATGAGATGTCCAATGTCCTTCCTAAATCCCTCACTCAAATTTACTGAGCTTCCCACAGGAAACGATCATAAATATTTTTAGTTTACAACAACACTGATCGGCGTCCACAATGTTGTTCGCTAAGCAACCAATCAATCGCCTACGTAACTACAGAGGTGTGTAAATGTTATCCAATCACTGTGTTTGTTGGGATTTTAGCCAATCAATGAGGACTTGTTGGAATGTATGTTTAGAACGGGGGCTGATCTTATCAACGCAGCCCTTAGCCTGTATGGCTATAATAAAACAGGCTGACTGTGAGGCCATGTTAGAAAAAGTACTGGTCTTATAATCACTATAATGCACCCAATAGAATGTACAAATCCTAGAATATCGAGTTAAATAAAGTTGTTGTTTAATCTTCAGTCTATTTGTCTACTTAGTCAAATAGGTCATAAACTAAATCGGAACCATGTCTATTGTGGTTTCCGTATTAAGACAAAACTAGAAAAAAACCCTTTAATTTTTTGTTAGCATGGAGGTGTGTCCGTGTTAGCCAATGTTCTTTTATGGCTATCAACAAAAGATGAATGCGATGTGATCGTGTAGAATCGTGAGCAAATCTGTGCTACTTTCTTAACTGTGCTACACATGTAGTGTCTGCTGTGCTCCTTTTTTAAACTGCAATATACATATAGTGTCTTCTGTATTGCTATGTATGATCTAAGTGTAGGTCACTCCAAAAGATAAATCACCTAATATATAATATAGGATGTTTATCTATAAATAGGATATTTGATCCTAATTTAAATTTTCTAAATGATTATTGGATGACTAGTAATGTGCAAAATAATATATTATAAAAAACG
The DNA here is from genome assembly GCF_027579735.1 of Bombina bombina. Lineage (NCBI taxonomy): Eukaryota > Metazoa > Chordata > Amphibia > Anura > Bombinatoridae > Bombina > Bombina bombina. The sequence continues at coordinate 1,331,933,197 of NC_069500.1, read as the reverse complement.
TGTGACTTGATTGTTATATACCTGATATGTGACTCCTACTTGAGTACCCTAACTGTAAGTATGTGTACTGTGAACAAACATAGTGATAATAGGACCTATCGATGTGAATCATATAAATATATGTGAACTATAAATAAGGAAAATAATATTCAAAAATAAAATAAAAGAATACATTTTTTTTTACCCTAACCTATAAATAACATGTCCTTATGGACAGATATGATAGGGATATAACAAAACTATGTTAGATATAGTGTAGAACGTGTAAAGATAAATTAAGTGCAAATTGTATAGTGATAAGATATATTAAAATGATGAATGGTGTATGTGGAATATAAATAATAATGTATATGTGTGTGTAATTGCTAATAATAAACTTAACCTATATGTATATATATAAATAACTGTGTATAAGAATAAAATCATAGTGAATACATGATATATACCTATATAACTATACCAATGTGGAAAATTTGAAAAAGAATTATAATGGAATAGTTAATAATATATATAAAAATGAAATGATGGTGTAAACTGTATACATAACTTGTATCTGAAAAATGTTATATGACCTATATACCAACAACAATGTTGAAAAGAGATGATGTAATATGACAATGTTCTATGATCAAAACGCTGCTGTGTCTATAACCTCATTTAGACCTTCTGGATGTAGAGATGAAAATTTATAAATCCAGAAGGTCTCTCTTTGGCGGAGTTTAATCATCCTATTTTGTGAATTACTGGTAGTCACTATCTCCAGTGGAATAATCTTCATAAGACATTTATTAGTGCCATGTGATGCTGTGTGATGTCTAGAAGTGCTGTATTTATCTAATCCTTTCCTAATGCATCTAAGATGTTCTGACCATCTTTGTCTTATCATCCTGCAGGTGCGGCCTATGTATTGTAGGCCACAAATGCAGGTGATACAGTAAACCACAAAAGTAGAACTACATGATATTTTTTGTGTTAATGTAAAGATTTCCCCTGTGTTATTTGCTTCAATAGTACTCTGTCCATTAATTGTGTATTTGCACATACTGCATCTACTCTTGTTACATCTATAAAAACCTATCTTGGCACCATGTATGATTCCTAATTGTACTGAATTTCTATTTAATGGTGTGTCTATTTCTCTTTTACACATCAAATATTTATGATCGTTTCCTGTGGGAAGCTCAGTAAATTTGAGTGAGGGATTTAGGAAGGACATTGGACATCTCATTAATTTAAAATGTTAATGCAAGGGCTCAAGATGGGGCTAAAGATTTGGCGTTAAAGGACACACGCCCATAAGTTATGTTTTACACATACAGCGTTATGAGATGGGATGAGCACCACGAACAAGTAAATAAAGCTTGGTTTTACATGTGTATATATATATATATATATATATATATATATATAAAGCTGCATATAACAACTGTGAAATTGCAGTGACCATATGACAAATAAACATACAGTTTACTTATATACGGATCTATATGATAATGTCTACACACCTCCATTGTATAATCAGTCTGACTTATGTTACATTGTGTGTTAAGTCTTTTCAGCAGATCTTTGTATAAAATATATCAAATGTGTTATATACTTTTATTAAGAAATGTTAGGTTTGGTTAGAAAGGTTTCCATAGAAACACTTGCATGAGCTAATTAAAAGGGTGTGTACTGGGTGTTACTTACATCCTAATTAGTTTTAGGTGTTTAAATAGGAGACTTCAGTCATGGATCAGTATTACTTGCCTGAGGAAACAGAGTGGTCAGCTCTGAGAAACGCGTAGCGTGTTTTACTGATTCATTTTTACATAAAATACTTTGATATACTTCTGAAGTCTCCTATCTTCTATTTTGAACATCTATCCATTGCTTGCCAGAGTGGTATGTGCGCTGGGCCACTGCAATATACCCAGCTTGTCTCATTAGCACTATAGTGTGCTTTACACTTTGTGAGTATCTCTCTGAAGGGATAAGTTGGTGGGTATATACTTTACTAACTAATCTGCACTAGGAGTCACCCTCTGTATACCCTTCAACATAACGTCAGTGGCTTACATCAATCATCAGGGAGGAACTCTGAGTTCCTTGGCCATGACCGAGGTAGCCAAGATTATTCAGTGGGTGGAGATTCACAACTGTAGTCTGTCTGCTATCCACATTCCAGGGGTGGACAATTGGGAAGCGGATTTTCTGAGCAGACAGACTTTTCATCCAGGGGAGTGGGAACTTCATCCAGAGGTATTTTCAAGCTTGATTCTCAGTTGGGGGCAGCCGGAGTTGGATCTTATGGCATCTTGTCAGAATGCCTTAGCTCTTGAGGTACTGGTTGAGGTCAAAGGATTTGATAGATGCTCTGGTAGTTTCTTGGACTTTCAGTCTGGCATATGTGTTCCCTCCATTTGCTCTTCTTCCTTGGGTCATTGTTCGGGTCAAACAGGAGAGGGCATCAGTGATTCTCATTGCTCCGACGTGGCCTCACAGAATCTGGTTTGCAGATCTGGTGGAGATGTCTTCTCTTCCACCTTGGAGTCTTCCATTAAGGAAGGACCTTCTTTTGCAGGGTCCCTTCATTCATCCAAATCTTTTCTCTGAAGCTGACTGCTTGGAGATTGAACGCTTGATTATTTCTAAGCGTTGTTTTCTGAGTCAGTCATTGAGACTATGATTCAGGCTCGTAAGCCTGTGACTAGGAAGATTTATTATAAGATTTGGCATAAATATTTGTATTGGTGTGAATCCAAAGGCTACTCGTGGAGTAGAGTTAGGATTCCTAGGATTTTGTCTTTTCTCCAGGAGGGTTTGGAGAAAGGTTTATCCGCTAGTACCCTGAAAGGTCAAATTTCTGCTTTATCTATTCATTCTTTTTGTCAGGCCTTGGTTAGAATTCGGCCTGTGTTTAAGTCTACTACTCCACCTTGGAGTCTTAATTTGGTTCTTAGAGTCCTTCAACAGGCTCCGTTTGAACCTATGCATTCTTTGGATATTAAGATGTTATCTTGGAAGGTTTTGTTTTTGGTGGCTATTTCTTTGGCTCGAAGAGTTTTGGAGCTTTCAGCCTTACAGTATGAATCGCCTTTTCTTATTTTTCACTCTGATAAAGTAGTTCTGCGTACTGCCTTGGGTTTTCTTCCCAAGGTTGTTTCTGATATTAATCAAGAGATTGTTGTTGATATTAATCAAGAGATTGTTGTACCTTTTTTCTGTCCTAATCCTTCTTCTCATAAGGAGCGTTTGTTGCACAACCTGGATCTGGTTCGTGCATTAAAATATTATTTGCAGGTGACTAAGGATTTTCGCCAGTCTTCTTCTTTATTTGTCGTCTTTTCTGGGAAGCGTAAGGGTAAGAAAGCTACGGCTACTTCTCTTTCTTGTTGGCTGAGAAGTGTTATTCGCTTGGTATATGAGACTGCTGGTCAGCAGCCTCCTGAGAGAATCACGGCTCATTCCACCAGGGCTATTGCATCTTCCCTGGCTTTAAAAAATGGAGCTTCTGTAGATCAGCTTTGCAAGGCTGTGACTTGGTTATCTTTGCATACTTTTTCTAAATTTTAAAAATGTGATACTTTTGCTTCAGCAGAGCCTTTTTTTGAGAGAGGTTCTTCAAGCAGTGTTGCCTTCTGTTTAAGTTAACTGTCTTGTCCCACCCTTATCATCCGTGTCTTCTAGCTTGGGTATTGATTCCCAACAGTAATTAAGATAATCTGTGAACTCACTGTGTAATTAGAAAGAAAACCTGATAAATTTTATTTCTTGACACGGTGAGTCCACAGCCTGCCCTGTTTTTCAGACAGTTTGCTTTTCTTTAAACTTCAGGCACCTCTGCTCCTTAGATTACTTCCTTTCTCCTTTCCCTTTGGTCAAATGACTGGGGATTGTGGATAGGGGGAAAGGTATTTAACAGCTTTTGCTGTGGTGCTTTTTGCCTCCTCCTGCTGGTGAGGAGTGATATTCCCAACAGTAATTAAGATGATCCATGGACTCACTGTGTCAATAAATAAATAAATCTATTAGGTAAGAATAAATTATGTTTTTTTGTTTTTCACAGGATCATTTCACTAATAGGATTCATAAGAAGTTCACAACAGCATTTTGGATATACACTTTTTTCATCTTTTTTGTCACCCAGCATTGATATATCTTCTCTATTTCTATTTTTATTTTTATTTGTATTTTATTATTTTTTTCACATTTTTTTCACATTTTTTTCCACAATTTTTCAAATTTTTTATCACACTTTTTTATTGCATTTGGAGATTTGGACAAATTTTTTCAAACGTGCACAGGGATCTCACAATCGATTACACAGACACTTCTTCTCTTTAAAGACATATTGGACATACTATTTGGGACACTTATATGTGTACTATCTCTCGCCACCACAAAAAGACTATTTCTAGGAGCATATTTAGATAGGACATTTTTCTTTGTCTCTGTTATTATTTATGCCAGTTTTTATTCATGTTCTTTTTATGGAATGTTAACTGTATCTATCTTATGCCACTCATGGATCCATGATTTTATAATTACAACCGCTTTTAATTGTATTTTCACTGGATTTTTTGTTTATAATAAATGATTATTACCTATATTACTATCTAACAACTCTACCTCAGCCTTATTTTTAGGCACTTACTTCACTGATACATATTATTGCAACCCACTAGGTCTACTAGGAGACCCATTGAAGAGAGCTGTAGGTGTACCCATTAGCGCTAGGTCTACTATCACACAATCTATTGCTGTATCTATCCACTATCAGAACCAGAATTAAGTGTTAAAATAATATATTGAAGAAAATTTACAAAGAATTTAATAAACCATTCAAGTTGCCTGCTGGAGACGGTATAATATTTGTCAGCAAAAAAGCTGGAGGACTTTGTTCATGCATACCTTACAGGGACCTAAATTGCAATTACCACTTAGCTGATGGATCAACTCAGATCAGCAGTCATCTTCAGTAACATTTATTTAAGAGGTGCCTACAATCTTTTGAGAGTATGCAAAGGAGATAAGTGGAAAAACTGCCTTTTGTTCCTGTACGAGCACAATGTCCCACGATAACTTTTCAGAGATTCATAAATTACATTTTTGGTGATATCCTGGACATTTATGTAGCTGCCTACTTGGATGACATACTAATTTATTCCTCTTCTGTACAACAACCCTATGATATTACTAAGGACTGTGCTATCTCACTTCTGAGCTAATTGTTTTTATATGCTAAACTTACAGAACTGTATTTTCAACACTGATCCTAGGCTTGATCCTAGCACCTGGAAAAATTAATATGCAATCTAAGAACATTGAAGCTATAATTAACTGGCCCTCATCTACTGGAGGGAGCTGATCATCACATTTCTGTTTTCATTGACCACAGTAATTTGGAATACCTACGCTCAGCTCACAGACTCAAAACCAGACATGCCTTGTGGACACGCTCCTTCAGTCTCTTTAATTTCTTCATCACATATCATCTTGGAGCAGAGTATATCAAAGTAGATTCCCTGTCCCATATAGGAGAAAAAAATAATTGGAGTCTACTGCTTTCTTCCAACCGGTTATTTCCTAGCTAATAAAGCTTCCTTATGAGACACTCTGGGGCAGATTTATCAAGGGCCGATTGGCCCCTGATGCCCCTGTTTTTGCGCAAGCCTTCAGGCTCGCCGGAAACAGCAGTTATAAAGCAGCAGTCTTAAGACAGCTGCTCCTTAACTGGTCTGCTGCCTCTGAGGCTGCGGACATCAATCCGCCCAATCCTATACGATCGGGTTGATTGACACCCCCTGCTAGCGGCTGTTTGGCCGCAAATCTGCAGGGGGCGGCATTGCTCAGGCAGGTCCCCAGAACTGCTTGTGCAATGTTAAACGCCAACAGCATATGCTGTCGGACATGATAAGCTACTGAGTATCATGTCAGACAGACATTGATAAATTGGCCCCTTTACGTCAAAAGACTCCCAACCAAGAAGACTCCCCCAGATCCACTAAAGCTATTCAGCATCTAGAGTTCCAGATTTGGGACAATAATGTTGTAGTGTCATCCTCCGTAGTCCCTGAGGTCCTTCATTATTTCCATGACACCCTTCTGGGAGGGCAGGGGGGAATCCATAAGACTCAAGAGTTAGTCGACAATTCTGGTGACCTGGCATGCTAAAAGATATTAAATATTATGTACAGTCTTGTCCTGTGTACATAGTCAACAAAGACTCTCGAAAACCCCCTTCAGGTTTGTCACAAAATCTACCTGTGCCAAAGAGACTGAGCTGAAATAGCCTTGGACTTTATATTCTACTTCCCTCCTGCTCAAGGCTATAATTCAGTTTAGTGGTAGTGGATCGCTTTTTCAAAATGGCCCATTTTGTTGCCATGAAGGGCGGTACCTGATGCTGATCACACAGCTACTTTCTTCTGGCTACATGGCTTACGGCAGACCATACTGTCTGATAGAGGTCCCCAATTCACATGCAGATTTTGACAGCTTTTTGTAAAGGTCTGCACATGCAACAGGCTTTCTTTCATGTAATTAGCAAGAGTCCATGAGCTAGTGACGTATGGGATATACATTCCTACCAGGAGGGGCAAAGTTTCCCAAACCTCAAAATGCCTATAAATACACACCCCTCACCACACCCACAATTCAGTTTTACAAACTTTGCCTCCGATGGAGGTGGTGAAGTAAGTTTGTGCTAGATTCTACGTTGATATGCGCTCCGCAGCAAGTTGGAGCCCGGTTTTCCTCTCAGCGTGCAGTGAATGTCAGAGGGATGTGAAGAGAGTATTGCCTATTTGAATGCAGTGATCTCCTTCTACGGGGTCTATTTCATAGGTTCTCTGTTATCGGTCGTAGAGATTCATCTCTTACCTCCCTTTTCAGATCGACGATATACTCTTATATATACCATTACCTCTGCTGATTCTCTTTTCAGTACTGGTTTGGCTTTCTACAAACATGTAGATGAGTGTCCTGGGGTAAGTAAATCTTATTTTCTGTGACACTCTAAGCTATGGTTGGGCACTTTGTTTATAAAGTTCTAAATATATGTATTCAAACATTTATTTGCCTTGACTCAGAATGTTCAACTTTCCTTATTTTTCAGACAGTCAGTTTCATATTTGGGATAATGCATTTGAATTAATCATTTTTTTTCTTACCTTCAAAAAATTTGACTCTTTTTTCCCTGTGGGCTGTTAGGCTCGCGGGGGCTGAAAATGCTTCATTTTATTGCGTCATTCTTGGCGCTGACTTTTTTGGCGCAAAAATTCTTTTTCGTTTCCGGCGTCATACGTGTCGCCGGAAGTTGCGTCATTTTTTTGACGTTATTTTGCGCCAAAGATGTCGGCGTTCCGGATGTGGCGTCATTTTGGCGCCAAAAGCATTTAGGCGCCAAATAATGTGGGCGTCTGATTTGGCGCTAAAAAATATGGGCGTCGCTTTTATCTCCACATTATTTAAGTCTCATTTTTTATTGCTTCTGGTTGCTAGAAGCTTGTTCTTTGGCATTCTTTCCCATTCCTGAAACTGTCATTTAAGGAATTTGATCAATTTTGCTTTATATGTTGTTTTTTCTCTTACATATTGCAAGATGTCTCACGTTGCATCTGAGTCAGAAGATACTACAGGAAAATCGCTGTCTAGTGCTGGATCTACCAAAGCTAAGTGTATCTGCTGTAAACTTTTGGTAGCTATTCCTCCGGCTGTTGTTTGTATTGATTGTCATGACAAACTTGTTAAAGCAGATAATATTTCCTTTAGTAATGTACCATTGCCTGTTGCAGTTCCCTCAACATCTAAGGTGCAGAATGTTCCTGATAACATAAGAGATTTTGTTTCTGAATCCATAAAGAAGGCTATGTCTGTTATTTCTCCTTCTAGTAAACATAAAAAATCTTTTAAAACTTCTCTCCCTACAGATGAATTTTTAAATGAACATCATCATTCTGATTCTGATGACTCTTCTGGTTCAGAGGATTCTGTCTCAGAGGTTGATGCTGATAAATCTTCATATTTATTTAAAATGGAATTTATTCGTTCTTTACTTAAAGAAGTACTAATTGCTTTAGAAATAGAGGATTCTGGTCCTCTTGATACTAATTCTAAATGTTTGGATAAGGTATTTAAAGCTCCTGTGGTTATTCCAGAAGTTTTTCCTGTTCCTAATGCTATTTCTGCAGTAATTTCCAAAGAATGGGATAAATTGGGTAATTCATTTACTCCTTCTAAACGTTTCAAGCAATTATATCCTGTGCCGTCTGACAGATTAGAATTTTGGGACAAAATCCCTAAGGTTGATGGGGCTATTTCTACCCTTGCTAAACGTACTACTATTCCTACGTCAGATGGTACTTCGTTTAAGGATCCTTTAGATAGGAAAATTGAATCCTTTCTAAGAAAAGCTTATCTGTGTTCAGGTAATCTTCTTAGACCTGCTATATCTTTGGCTGATGTTGCTGCAGCTTCAACTTTTTGGTTGGAAACTTTAGCGCAACAAGTATCACATCATGATTCTCATGATATTATTATTCTTCTTCAGCATGCTAATAATTTTATCTGTGATGCCATTTTTTATATTATCAGAGTTGATGTCAGGTTTATGTCTCTAGCGATTTTAGCTAGAAGAGCTTTATGGCTTAAAACTTGGAATGCTGATATGGCTTCTAAATCAACTCTACTTTCTATTTCTTTCCAGGGTAACAAATTATTTGGTTCTCAGTTGGATTCTATTATTTCAACTGTTACTGGTGGGAAAGGAACTTTTTTACCACAGGATAAAAAATCTAAAGGTAAAAACAGGGCTAATAATCGTTTTCGTTCATTTGTTTTCAGACAGACAATGTCACAACTGTGGCATACATTAATCATCAAGGAGGGACTCACAGTCCTCTGGCTATGAAAGAAGTATCTCGAATTTTGGTTTGGGCGGAATCCAGCTCCTGTCTAATCTCTGCGGTTCATATCCCAGGTATAGACAATTGGGAAGCGGATTATCTCAGTCGCCAAACGTTGCATCCGGGCGAATGGTCTCTTCACCCAGAGGTATTTCTTCAGATTGTTCAAATGTGGGAACTTCCAGAAATAGATCTGATGGCGTCTCATCTAAACAAGAAACTTCCCAGGTATCTGTCCAGATCCCGGGATCCTCAGGCGGAGGCAGTGGATGCATTATCACTTCCTTGGAAGTATCATCCTGCCTATATCTTTCCGCCTCTAGTTCTTCTTCCAAGAGTAATCTCCAAGATTCTGAAGGAATGCTCGTTTGTTCTGCTGGTAGCTCCGGCATGGTCTCACAGGTTTTGGTATGCGGATCTTGTCCGGATGGCCTCTTGCCAACCGTGGACTCTTCCGTTAAGACCAGACCTTCTGTCTCAAGGTCCTTTTTTCCATCAGGATCTGAAATCCTTAAATTTAAAGGTATGGAGATTGAACACTTGATTCTTGGTCACAGAGGTTTCTCTGACTCTGTGATTAATACTATGTTACAGGCTCGTAAATCTGTATCTAGAGAGATGTATTATAGAGTCTGGAAGACTTATATTTCTTGGTGTCTTTCTCATCATTTTTCTTGGCATTCTTTTAGAATACCGAGAATATTACAGTTTCTTCAGGATGGTTTAGATAAGGGTTTGTCTGCAAGTTCCTTGAAAGGACAAATCTCTGCTCTTTCTGTTCTTTTTCACAGAAAGATTGCTATTCTTCCTGATATTCATTGTTTTGTACAAGCTTTGGTTCGTATAAAGCCTGTCATTAAGTCAATTTCTCCTCCTTGGAGTTTGAATTTGGTTCTGGGGGCTCTTCAAGCTCCTCCATTTGAACCTATGCATTCATTGGACATTAAATTACTTTCTTAGAAAGTTTTGTTCCTTTTGGCCATCTCTTCTGCCAGAAGAGTTTCTGAATTATCTGCTCTTTCTTGTGAGTCTCCTTTTCTGATTTTTCATCAGGATAAGGCGGTGTTGCGAACTTCTTTTGAATTTTTACCTAAAGTTGTGAATTCCAACAACATTAGTAGAGAAATTGTGGTTCCTTCATTATGTCCTAATCCTAAGAATTCTAAGGAGAAATCGTTGCATTCTTTGGATGTTGTTAGAGCTTTGAAATATTATGTTGAAGCTACTAAATCTTTCCGAAAGACTTCTAGTCTATTTGTTATCTTTTCCGGTTCTAGAAAAGGCCAGAAAGCTTCTGCCATTTCTTTGGCATCTTGGTTGAAATCTTTAATTCATCTTGCCTATGTTGAGTCGGGTAAAACTCCGCCTCAGAAAATTACAGCTCATTCTACTAGGTCAGTTTCTACTTCCTGGGCGTTTAGGAATGAAGCTTCGGTTGATCAGATTTGCAAAGCAGCAACTTGGTCCTCTTTGCATACTTTTACTAAGTTCTACCATTTTGATGTATTTTCTTCTTCTGAAGCAGTTTTTGGTAGAAAAGTACTTCAGGCAGCGGTTTCAGTTTGAATCTTCTGCTTATGTTTTTTCATTAAACTTTATTTTGGGTGTGGATTATTTTCAGCAGGAATTGGCTGTCTTTATTTTGTCCCTCCCTCTCTAGTGACTCTTGTGTGGAAAGATCCACATCTTGGGTAGTCATTATCCCATACGTCACTAGCTCATGGACTCTTGCTAATTACATGAAAGAAAACATAATTTATGTAAGAACTTACCTGATAAATTCATTTCTTTCATATTAGCAAGAGTCCATGAGGCCCGCCCTTTTTTGTGGTGGTTATGATTTTGTATAAAGCACAATTATTCCAATTCCTTATTTTATATGCTTTCGCACTTTTTTATCACCCCACTTCTTGGCTATTCGTTAAACTGAATTGTGGGTGTGGTGAGGGGTGTATTTATAGGCATTTTGAGGTTTGGGAAACTTTGCCCCTCCTGGTAGGAATGTATATCCCATACGTCACTAGCTCATGGACTCTTGCTAATATGAAAGAAATGAATTTATCAGGTAAGTTCTTACATAAATTATGTTTTATCCACTGCTTTTCATCCCCAAACAGCTGGTCAAATTGAGCGCACCAACCAAACATTGTAACAATACCTCAAATGTTATACTACCACCTTACAAGATGACTGGCCTCAATACCTTGCTTTGGCTGAATTTGCTTATAACAATCAAGTTCATACATCTATGTATATTCTTTCTTTTGTGCCCATGTTTTTCTTCCAATTATACTACCTGGCTTACCTCTTCAAAGTGCAGTCCCTGCTGCTTATCAATGCCTACAGGAGGCTCACAGTACTTTCTATGTAATTAAGAAATGATTATTGGAGGCTCAACAACAATAAAAGCATTATGCTAACGAGAAAAGATACTCTTACATATCAAATTGGAGACATAGTACATCTATCCACTGCCCATCTTCGACTTACTCTTCCTTCCTAGAAATTAAGTCCCCACTTCATTGGACCTTTCACTATTAAGAAAATATCTCCAGTTGCAATTTGTCTTCAATTGCCACCATCATATCACATCCATCCAGTTTTGTCACTGTCCGGTACTTACGCTAACACTGCTTATGGTGAGACGCCGGAACCTGCCACCCTGGCCTCAGCGTTCCACATGGAGGAACACCAGGGCCAAGCTCCTGCAGCTTTTGACTTCCTCTAGTCATGCACAGCCAGACACTGCCTAGATTTAAAGGGTTCATGTCCTTATTATTGGAACTCCCACCTGGAAGTCACAGGCGTGGGAGTTCCTATAAAAGCTCACTCAGCCCATCACTCTGGGCTAAGTTATTGTAAATCTCACTTTGTTCATGAAACTTGCATACTTACCTTGTACTTGCATACTTACCTTGTACTTGCATATGTTCACCTGGTTCCTGAAAGCCAAGCATTCTTACCTGATACCTGTGTATGTTAACCTTGTTCCTGAAACTGTACCTGCTGTACCTACATGGTTATGCCGTGAAAGTTTCAACAACAGTGCCCGCTGTGTATCCTGTGCCTACTGAGTATCCAGTTTCTGCACTACCAGTGATGGTGAAAGCTTTTTACAAACCAGCTGCACCTACTTGGTATCCAGTTACTGTTTATCTGTACCCATTAAGTATATTTCACTATTTTGAGCTTTAGTATCCACTGGGCTTTGTTACTGCAACTTTTTGAGGCTTACTGAAATTGAACTTGGGCCTATGTTTATACTTGCGGTTTCTATGTTCTTCAGTTTAAGCAACCAATTTGTCATCTTTGCTAAATATTCAGTAAAGCTGGGGAGGCGGAGCTGACAGCCGAAGCAGCAGGTCACGCAAGTCAGGAGCTCCTGGCTCTGAATGTCACTTAAATGTTTAAAATGGGATTTTGACAACTTTGAAACAAACAACACATATGCCTGGAGTGAATGTAGAGCCTAGGTGTGCTTTGGAGAGACTTTGGAGTCTGTAGTGTGCATGGTGCCTGATTTAAGAACTCCGGCAAAGACCACAAGGCAGCTGAATGTGGATGCTATTGTTAAGGAGGCTATTACTAGCTGTGAACTTCAACGATTGGGTTGATAACCTCCCTGGAGGACACTGAATATAACTACGAGCTCAGTGTTTTATAGACACGGTAAATATGGATAATCACTTCTACAGGTCACTCCAGCAACTTATAATTGCACATCTCACTTGTATTGAGGAGGAGATAAAAGAAATACTGCGTCATTGTCTACATGAGACCTTAACAGAAACTGAGACAATCTTACAGAATACCATACAGCAAATTTTCATATCGACCTCTCCCAATCAGATATTATCCGTGTCTGGAATAGCAAACTGCAAAGATTGGTCAAGTTTAGCGGCAGAGCCCACATCGGCTACTGAGGCCCTTCCTGCACTAAAGCGACAGCCACATATAAACGATAAAGGAGCAGCGGCACTAGATCCTGTCGTAAGGCAGACGATTACGGAGGGATTAGTAGATGGGCCCTACCAGAGAAAAACATCACCGATAACATCTGGGAACCAAAGACTCAAAGAAGACTACTTGGGAACCAAAGGCAGACTGCAGCAGAGGAAGAGGTCACTCGTAAACAAAGGTTTTTATCCACAGGGACTGCTGACCAGCGATCCACTCCTACCTGCGTCAATCCCTTTATGAAAGCAGGGCCTAATACAAAAACTGGAAGATGGTACCCTAATGTCCATACAGGTGTAGGGTAAAGATGCCGTAGAGTTTGTAAGATAGTATACAGAAATTTAGGTTTCCGGTTCTTGCTGTCTTGCCGCTACTTACCAGTTATAAATGTTGGCTTAAGTTTCAAGCTCATTGTTTTGATATATATTCTACTTTTATTCTGTTATGATTTTATAGTTTAAAAGGCCGGCAATATGGCTGCTTACCAAGTCTCCACAAACTGGCAAGAAGCAGAGGTGTGGGACTTTTCCATCTTCTCACTTCTAATATGATGTTCTTTTGGGACTGAGTTATGTTAGGCCTGAGGTTTTTACAAAGGGACTTTGGTTCTTTATCTATGGGGCTGTGCACTTATCCCCAGGCATTGGTAGAGATTGTAATAAAGATGCATGGACTCTAACGCTTTCCCCCTTGTACTCCTCTCTGAGCTAAGGTAGTACTGACATGCGTATCCTGATATTATTAAATCTTGGGTGTATAATACTTCTATATGTCTAGTTTGTTTCACGGCTAACATTCCTAGCTATAGTATAGTCCAATAATAGTGTAAATTTATTTCTGGGTGCTATAGATATAAGTGCTACTGTTTCACTATATTCCATGTTTATTCAATATGTTACACAGTTTATAATATTGCAAGGGAGCTGCACCTTTTGCTCTAGTCTCTGGGGTATAGGGCCCGTGCCCCTAGGCCAGAGCTATAATGTTGAATATTCATGTACAGCTTTAATTGCCCTTCATTGAGGATTGCTATATATATACTCAGAATCATTTAAGTGTTTCCACATACAGTATATTATGTAGGCAAATTCCTACTTATTCACCATGCACTGAGGTTCTCAGTTATTTGTGGTACCTTCAACTGACCTATAGCCACCCAGCTTATACCTCAAATCTACAACGCCCAGAATATAGAAGTAAGACGGAGACTTGTCTGCCCCCTACCCTGAATGATCAAATTCATCTCTCTAGGCTCTGAGTTTTTCAGTGTTTTCATGTTTTATAGTATATTTATAAAGAGACAGATAAATGCCAGGCTATATACTTCTGCCTCCGTAGGTTCATGGCTATTGGAGTTTCGGCTCCGCCCTCCCCCAGTTTTTGTTTTCTGAGCAAGCAAAGGAACATAGATTCCATAGAACTTCTCCCTATTGTTTATATATTTGTTGCAAGATAGCGGCCATGGATATGCCCATCCTTAATCACCCTCTATGACATTAAGGATCCAGATTGTATTATTCCCAAACGTTTTATATTTGTTCTACTCTTGGCACAAAAGTGACCACTTATTTGTCATAGATATAAAAGAGATCAGGAATCAAATATACAGGATGTTTGTTTTTAATCACATATGTGTATATTTAACAATGTTTATTTCTTCTGTATGCTGGATGTGAATCACTGGCTTTACTTGATAATGATATCACTGTGCAAATGTATGCCTATGTCCATAACTGTCCTGTAAGATTGTTTGTTTTATATGTTGTTGGACCTCAATAAAAAAAAAATATTTAAAAAAAAAAAAATAATATTTAATAAAGCTTCTTAAAATACTTTGGGTTGTTCATTGTTTCTATTTCTGCATTCTGAGTTCCACACACCTTAACCTCCTCATAATGCCACTGAATTTTTTTTATATATTTTACTCCTGAATGAAAAGGTAGGCTACTAACTACTATGGTACTAGAGTGCCTAAAGCAAACTGCAAGGAAGGGAGTGCTTGAAGCTTTCAAAACTAGAGGAGAGTCTTGTGGAGCGAGGCAGAGAGTTCCACAAGATTGGAGCCAGCCTGGAGAAGTCCTGTAAACGGGAGTATGATGAGGTAACAAGAGAGGAGGAGAGTAGGAGGTCATGAGCAGAGCGAAGGGGATGGGAGGGAGAGTATCTCGAGACAAGGTCTGAGATATAGGGGGAAGCAGTGCAGTTGAGGGCTTTGTATGTCAGAGTGAGAATTTTGTGTTTAATCCTAGAGACAAGAGGAAGCCAGTGAAGGGATTGTCAGAGAGGTGCAGCAGATGAAGAGTGACGTGTAAGGAAGATGAGTCTGGCAGAGGCATTTATTATGTATTGTAAAGGAGCTAGGCGGCAGCTGGGGAGACCAGAGAGGACAGAGTTGCAGTAATCAAGATGGGAAAGGATGAGAGAGTGGATTAAAATCTTAGTTGTGCCTTGTGTAAGGAAATGTCTTATTTTAGCGATTTTCTTAAGGTGGAAGCGTCAGGCTTTAGCCAAGGACTGGATATGAGGAGTGAAAGAAAGATCTGAGTCAAATGTGACCCTGAGACATCGGGCATGTGGGGTAGGGGTAATGATGGAGTTGCGACTTGAAAATTGTTTCAATTAGATGAGGGGTACAAGGTACTACAATATATGTAATACAGATTGTATACTAGTAACGTTATAGGCAATAGGCATGCACTGTGTGCAATATAGCCGGCCACTGAGAAAATTATATTGTTATATATTTTACTCCCGAATGAAAAGGTATTATATAATCTACTATGGTGCTTGAGAGCCTATAGAAAGCTGCCAGGAACCCAGTGTCCCCACTGCAATAATAAGTACTGTTTCAATTACATGATGGGTACACTGTTATATGAAATATGTAATACAGATAGAATACTAGTAATTGTATAGGGAACAGGAATGCACTACTGTGCAATATAGCCTGCCATGTGTCCGGTATTACACTGTACAGTGCAGTATTTTAGAAGTTTGTCCAGTATAATCTTCACAAAATACTGGACACTCAAGTTTTTTTTTTATTTATATATATATATATATATAAAGATCTTGAGTTTAAACTAAATGTAAAAGACTTTCTATGTCTCAATACTGTACAAATTTGGAGCAAAAAGAAGTGAGTGACAGACGGGGATCAAGTTTATACTGTTTGCATGTGTCACTGGCAACCAAAGAGGTAGCATTATTGATTTGTATGTAACTGCCACTTTTCACAACTGCTCAGTTGTGAAAACATGTACATGGTTAGATCAAAAGTAAGGGCTTTGTGGGGTGAGGCATTATTTAAACTCAATTAACCATTGTGCCCAGTCACCTAGAAATTGTCAAGTATTTTTTGTGGCGGACAGCTGGCCACTCAGAGATTGCAATTCTTATATATTTTACACCCAAATTGAAAGGTAGGCTGCTATGTTTACTATGTTGCTTGAGAGTCTATTGCACACCATCAGCATACACCTCTGCAGAGGAATGGGACATTAACAGCAAGCCTTCTACCACTAAGGATAGCCTTGGACAGCAGGGAACGTGTAAGCAGCCCGGTGAGGATAAGAAAGCAAGCCAGCCTCCACTGTATATTACCAGGTAAGACCATATAGAGAGACCTAGCTATGACCATCCGATGATGGAGAGTACTAGAAATGAGGATAGGAGCTCAGATAAAGGTTATATAGGTAAAAGGGGCATGGTTATTTCATTCTGTCCATACCCATTTACAAAGCCAGCCACATTTATAAAAAAAATCATCCAAGAGAGTCCCTTAACACCCTTGGTACCTCAGAGTACGGGAGGAGAGGAGTTGAGGGCGACACGCTGAAGCCACGGAGCGACTCAGCCTGGATACAAATACACCGCCAGCAGGCCCCAACTGGAACAATACAACCGCCACGCAAAGCACAAGCAAATCTGCAGACCTAGAGCAGAACCGGAGCAGCTCACACACTTTCCCGCTCATAAGACCAGCAACATCGGCATGGCCAGAGGAGAGGCCTACACTGGGAGGCCTTCCGGGAGCAACGCACTAGATACAGAGCAGTCTGTTAAACGGTCCTCCTGGGGACAACTTATAGACTTAAAAACGATTCTAGGCCATAAAGCCCCCCTCCTGAAACGAGCATGAGAGGGATTCAACTTGCAGGATAAGCAAGAAAAAAATATATTTAAAGTGAAAGCATCACCCAGCTGGCAAAAAGGACCCTGCCACATAAATCCCTACAAAGCTCCTTATAACTTCTCCCTGAGTCACTACTGCAGAGAGGGGGGAAAACAAAAAGGGGAAAACACATATTAAAGGGACACTGAACCCAAATTTTTTCTTTCGTGATTCAGATAGAGCATACAATTTTAAGCAACTTTCTAATTTACTCCAATCATCAACTTTTCTTCATTCTGTTGGTATCTTTATTTGAAATGTAAGATTAGATGCCGGCCCATTTTTGGTGAACAACCTGGGTTGTTCTTGCTGATTGGTGGATAAATTAAGCCACCAAAATAAAAGTGCTGTCCAGAGTCCTGAACTAATAAAAAAAGCTTAGATGCCTTTTTCAAATAAAGATAGCAAGAGAATGAAGAAAAATTGATAATAGGAGTAAATTAGAAAGTTGCTTAAAATCGCATGCTTTGCGATTTGGGTTCAGTGTCCCTTTAAAGAGGCCTTCGCTACTGGTGTTATAATATACTGCACTGGGGACACCCAGCACTTTGAATTGAAGAGGCACATCCTCACATACAGGTACAACCTAACCAGGCAGTAATAAACCTGCAGTATATTTAGGTATCACCAGGCACTAATATATATATACAGTGAGTGCAGAATTATTAGGCAAGTTGTATTTTTGAGGATTAATTTTATTATTGAACAACAACCCTGTTCTCAATGAACCCAAAAAACTCATTAATATCAAAGCTGAATAGTTTTGGAAGTAGTTTTTAGTTTGTTTTTAGTTATAGCTATTTTAGGGGGATATCTGTGTGTGCAGGTGACTATTACTGTGCATAATTATTAGGCAACTTAACAAAAAACAAATATATACCCATTTCAATTATTTATTTTTACCAGTGAAACCAATATAACATCTCAACATTCACAAATATACATTTCTGACATTCAAAAACAAAACAAAAACAAATCAGTGACCAATATAGCCACCTTTCTTTGCAAGGACACTCAAAAGCCTGCCATCCATGGATTCTGTCAGTGTTTTGATCTGTTCACCATCAACATTGCGTGCAGCAGCAACCACAGCCTCCCAGACACTGTTCAGAGAGGTGTACTGTTTTCCCTCCTTGTAAATCTCACATTTGATGATGGACCACAGGTTCTCAATGGGGTTCAGATCAGGTGAACAAGGAGGCCATGTCATTAGATTTTCTTCTTTTATACCCTTTCTTGCCAGCCACACTGTGGAGTACTTGGACGCGTGTGATGGAGCATTATCCTGCATGAAAATCATGTTTTTCTTGAAGAATGCAGACTTCTTCCTGTAGAACTGCTTGAAGAAGGTGTCTTCCAGAAACTGGCAGTAGGACTGGGAGTTGAGCTTGACTCCATCCTCAACCCGAAAAGGCCCTGCAAGCTCATCTTTGATGATACCAGCCCAAACCAGTACTCTACCTCCACCTTGCTGGCGTCTGAGTCGGACTGGAGCTCTCTGCCCTTTACCAATCCAGTCACGGGCCCATCCATCTGGCCCATCAAGACTCACTCTCATTTCATCAGTCCATAAAACCTTAGAAAAATCAGTCTTGAGATATTTCTTGGCCCAGTCTTGACGTTTCAGCTTGTGTGTCTTGTTCAGTGGTGGTCGTGTTTCAGCCTTTCTTACCTTGGCCATGTCTCTGAGTATTGCACACCTTGTGCTTTTGGGCACTCCAGTGATGTTGCAGCTCTGAAATATGGCCAAACTGGTGGCAAGTGGCATCTTGGCAGCTGCACGCTTGACTTTTCTCAGTTCATGGGCAGTTATTTTGCGCCTTGGTTTTTCCACACGCTTCTTGCGACCCTGTTGACTATTTTGAATGAAATGCTTGATTGTTCGATGATCACGCTTCAGAAGCTTTGCAATTTTAAGAGTGCTGCATCCCTCTGCAAGATATCTCACTATTTTTGACTTTTCTGAGCCTGTCAAGTCCTTCTTTTGACCCATTTTGCCAAAGGAAAGGAAGTTGCCTAATAATTATGCACACCTGATATAGGGTGTTGATGTCATTAGACCACACCCCTTCTCATTACAGAGATGCACATCACCTAATATGCTTAATTGGTAGTAGGCTTTCGAGCCTATACAGCTTGGAGTAAGACAACATGCATAAAGAGGATGGTGTGGTCAAAATACTTATTTGCCTAATAATTCTGCACTCCCTGTATAGTGCAACCAGCAAACGGGAGCCAAGTTATCATAATAATACCCACCTATAGATAAGTAGAAAATACTTGTAAGCGAGTCAGCCAGTGTATAAGTTAAAATATAACTTTTATTAGAAATTAATAAAAATAAACATCAAAGTGTCCTGAGGCTAGTGCAACACCAGTCTTACATGTTTCAGCATTACGCCTTCCTCATAGACTGTGCTGCACTAACCTTAACAGCCTAATTAAATACACATGAGGAACACTGATGTCAAATACATAGAAATAATTAACCCTTTAACAATTGAAGATTTACTTCCCTTAGGCAATGTTTTAGTATCACAGAGTTGAAATCGCTGTTTAACAAACGATAAAGGAGAACATAGACACAAAAAAACAATGATATATTTATAAAAAAAGCAGTTTACCTATATATCTTAGGGCTCAAAACATATATCAGAGTAAAAAAAAAAAAGATAAGATAAGTGCCCCAGCCACCATTATCCAACCATGTGGATCAGTCAAGCTACTCGCAGACTTTGAAGCCCTTCAACAGTGATAGACGCTGAGCCATCTACACTTCCACAAGCTCCCACAGCATAAAGAATATGCCAGGCCACAAACTCAACAAGCCTGATAGTGCACCAGGCTCCGGAAGGTTACAACAATACCTAAAACCAGTTTATATCAACCTGGCCCCCGCCCCCACTGCTCTTAACAACATGTTGCAACCAGAAACATCACAGACCCAATCCTCTAGCACATCAGGCATCACTAAGGAAGATTTATTGGAGAGTCCAGTGTGTTCCAGCACCAAGGTAACCCCCAATGTGGGGCTGCAAATATGCAGGTGTGCAAGCTATTTAAGACTGGCATTACAGTCTAAGATACAATGTAAATTCAAAAAAGGAGGAAAGCAGCACCACCAAAAATTGTAGTAAAACTATTTATTTGCCAATATAATAAAAAAGACGTTTCGGATTCACATCCTTAGTCATGTCTAAGGATGTGAATCCGAAACGTTGTCTTTTTGATTATGTTGACAAATAGTTTTACTACAATTTTTGGTGGTGCTTTTTTGGATTTACAAGGAAGATTTATTGCCTCTCTGCACCAAGGATGACATCAAGGAAATCATGTCGGAGGTTAAAACCTGGTATGGCGACCTGAAAAGAGATTTGACAAGAGTGACACAAAGGGTCACCACCTTGAAAGAGAATCATAACACCATGGACAATGACATCCAACATATTTACCGCCTGGTCTATGAACAAGATGAAACTATTCATCACCTACTAGAGAAAGTAGAGGATCTGGACAATAGGGGGAGCAGGAACAACCTCCAGGTGCACGGAATACAGGAATCTTTCCAGCCAGCAGCACTGGAAGGATGCCTCCAAGCACTATTTCGGACAGTCAAAGGGGATAACGGCGCACCAGATTTAATCTTTGAAAGAGCTCACCGCGCACTTCATGCCAAACCTCCACCCAAAGCACCCCCAAGAGATGTAATTGTCAAATTGCTTCATTTCAAAGATAAGGAAGATATTCTAAGGCACTCCAGGCAGAAGCAAGACATCACACATGCTGGTAACCGCATACAAATCTTTGTAGACCTCAGCCCATTCAACTTCCAAAAGAGGAGAGTCCTCAACTATATCACAACTATTCTATGGGAAAAGAAGATTGTCTACAGATGGGGATTCCCAGTTAGCCTAAGAGCAACCAAAGGAAACACTACAGCAGTTTTCAAGACTAAGGAGGACCTTCCCCACTTTTATGAAGCCTTACAGATTTCTATCCCATCACCAGGAGTGTGAATACTGAACTCCATACATCTGCAACCAGATCACAGATGCCATCAGAGAGGGACACCAGGCCCAGATACTGATAGACACCTACCCAAAGTGGGCCCCACAATGGAGCATGTGGAGCCTGGACTGTCCACTGATTGACTGTACTGGTTCGACGAAAGGGACTCTCATTATTCTACTATGGCTTCAGGTCGTATATTATACATGTTTATCTTTCATTTATTTGGGTTTGGGGCCGGGGATACTGCCCTGATTGCTGTACGTATTGTTCACTGTGCTAGCTAGCTTGTTGCTATATAGTTCATAAAGTTTATCAGTGATTTTTTATTTTGATATATTTGTTATGCAATATTGTTCACATACTTCAGTTCTTTTATGAGCTTACCATACCATATACCTCTCACCTGGTTATATCCTACTTTCAATTCGCCACTATCAGACACACAACAGACGATAGAATAGTCTCTACAGCGCTTCTCTGACACCTTGGGCATCTATAGGATTTAGGAGTGCTTAAACAATCATATTCTCGGAACCCCCGAGTTTAAGAAGACCCCATATCACTATGACCGACTGAGTAAAACTGCAATCACGCCGCCTTAAACTGATAACAATCAATGCCAAAGGGCTTAACAGCCCAGAGAAAAGATCAATAGCTTTCCACCAATTACATAAAGCATCTGGGGACATACTATATATACAGGAAACATATTTTTAAAAATGGAGGGAACCCAAATTCATTAGCAATCGATTCAAGACCTCTTCCAACTAACACACATAGTCAAGGACCCTTATGGGTCATACTTAATAGTTGTGGGCTTATTGTTCAACTCTTCTGTAACTCTAGCAAATGTATATTTACCTAACCAAGACCAACACATAACTTTCAAACAAGTAACCCAAATATTGCTGGAACATGCTAGGGGGGTGTTGTTCCTGGGGCGAGATTTTAACCTGCCATTAGATCCGGTCCTCGATACCTCATCAGGCAGAACCAGTACCCCCCAAAAGGTCATAAAATCCATAAACTCTTGTCTACAACAACTCAAACTACATGACATTTGGAGATCTATGAATCACACAACCCAGGACTACACATTCTACTCCCATTAGATCGACTACCTTATCTCAGACCAGATAGGACTCTCCATGATTGAGAACTCCACCATATTACCAGTCACATGGTCCGATCATGCCCCAGTTCAGTGCACAATAGCATCGCCGAATACACCCACACGACCATTTTATTTGGAGACTGAATGATTTTATGTTAGACAACCTCCTGATAAAATTGGAAGTAGACGCTACACTAGGTCATTATTTTAGGGAAAACAACACTGACAACATATCAACAGCCACATTATGGGAAGCTCATAAATGTGTAATAAGAGGGGAATTCCTTAAGCACAAGGCGAGAGAAATTAAAAATAATCGGCAATTTATAAATACCACTCTATCCCAAATTAGATATTGGGAATCAGAACATAAAACCCCCCCACATCTATTAACATTTTGGAATCCCTAACAAAAGTGAAACAGAACCTTAACAATCATCTTGTCAAAGAATATCAACGCAAAGCCACTCTATTACAACAAAAATACTTTGACATAAATGATAAGGCAGGATCCTCCCTGGCTAAAGCGCTCAGGCGGAAACAATTGAACACCCACATTCACACACTATCAGACGCAACAGGACAGACATACAAAGACAGCTCTGGCATCGCAAAGATATTCAGGCGGTATTACAAGACACTTTATAACCTACAAAATGACTGCTAACAAGACGAAATAGAGTTTCTTATCTGATTTAAAATTACACACCCTAGACGAGGCAGATATTGAATTTCTCGATTCACCAATTACACCAGAAGAAATAAAAATAGCCATCAAGAATATGCCCAACGGCAAAAGCCCAGGCTCAGAGGGACTAGGGGGTCATTTTATCAAGCTTCGTATGGAGCTTGATGCCCCGTATTTCTAAAGACCGCTGCTCCATAACCTGTCCGTCTGCTCTAAAGCAGCGGACAGAAATCAACTCTATTGAATACAATCGGGTTGATTGACACCCCCTGCTAGCAGCCGATTGGCTGCAAATCTGCATGGGGCGGTATTACACCAGCAGTTCACAAGAACTGTTGGTATAATAATAAATGCCGACAGCGTATGCTGTCAGCATTTATCGATGTGCGGCGGACATGATTTGCTAAAGCCATGATAAATCTACCCCTAGGTATAAAATATTACAAGACATAACTGAATCATATGCTGGCCCCCTTAACATCCCTATTTAACACACTACTAAAAGAGAAAGGATTCACTATTCTAATGCTGGAGGCACTTAATACAGTGCTCCCCAAGCAGGGCAAAAACCTGGATAAACCAGAAAATATTCGCACCATCTTACTTTTAAATACGGATATTAAAATATACTCTAAGATCATGGCCACCAGAATCAACAAATTTCTCCCTAAACTGATACACCCTGACCAGGTAGGCTTTGTGTTTGGGCGGGAAGCATGCGATAACACGCTAAAGGCACTGCAATTAATATCCCATGCTGAACAACAACACATCCCCCCAGTCCTAGTCTCCACGGATGTTGAAAAGGCGTTCAATAGAGTCTGTAGGCAATTCTTAAAATCAGTTCTGCATAAAATTAAGATCAAATTTTCACACTATACCAAAACCCAACGGCACGGGTTAAGGTGAATGATCTCCTTTCAGAGAGCTTCACTATTAGAAATGGCACAAGACAGGGCTGCCCCCTCTCCCCAATCCTCTTTGCTATCACAATTGAAGCTCTAGCCCAAAAAATCAGTTTAGACAAACATATCTGGGATTAACACTAAAACTTGCGAACATAAGTTAGCCTTATACACAGACGATATTTTGCTCACACTAACCAACATTGACGTTTCACTAGCCAAAACATTAAATTTGTATCGTATGGGAGGGTTTCAAATTTCCACCTCAATTTGTCAAAATCAAAATGACTGAATATCACATACAACTCTGAGGTACTCACCAGGGAACTACAGGACTGCCACCTAAGAACACAGCAATCTAAAATGAAGTACCTGGGAATTTATTTGTCCCCAGATCAACAGGAGGTGTTTCAAGCTAACTATAAATCTCTGGAAAACACCCTCATTGCTGATATTTCTAATTGGAAAAATAAATCGATATCCTGGGTGGGACGCATTAACATGATTAAAATGAATGTGCTACCTAGATTACTGTATCTGCTCCAGACCACGCCTACACCTTTACCGACAAACTACTTACACAAAATTCAGTGCCTTATAAAACGTTACATATGGGGAGATATCAGGCCAAGAGTTGCCAAAAAACACTCTATCTGCCCAAAGAGAGGGAAGGCCTCGGGGTACCTAATATACATATCTATAAACAGGCAATTACCTTAAACAGACTCTTAGATTGATGCTATAACGACCATAGCAAAAAAATGGATGCAACTGGACTGTGACATACTATACACATAGAATGCTGGCATAACAGCATGGTTGATAGGGAAAGACAGACCAACAGTAATATCAGCCTACCCACTACTCTCAGACTTTTACACCAACTGGGACAGGATACTAAATACTTCCACAAATATATCCTCACAGTTCTCACCACTGACGCCCACCTACCAAAATCCTGTGGTTCCATGGAACCACAAGCAGAAAAGAACAGATCAAAAGACGCCTTTTAAGGAGTGGACAATCTCAGCATTAATATCAGGGAGAAAGCTTAAACCTCTTTCTGAAATTAAAGACATTATGCCCGAGGCCGATATGGGCTAGTTAGCGCACTCCCAGGTCAGTGTCTACGTGAAACACCAACATCACACGTGATATCACTCCTGTACAGACTTTTATTAGTAGAAGACACACACCTGCTCCTCTCATACACAAAAGCATGGGAAACGGAATTACAAACAGACATAGATTTCCAAGACTGGCAGATCGTATTCCAGACCACAAAACAAGCATAAATCTCGACTAGAGTACTAGAGTACAGTTACAAGTTTTTATCCAACGCATATTTAAAACCACATCAGGGAAATGATGGAGAGAATGTGGGGGGAGGGAACTCTCACACACATTTGGTGGGATTGTCCCAGACTTGACACATATTGGGTGGAGATCCTACCACATTGAAACAGCAACAGGGAAAACGCTTCAGAACAGTCCTAAGACACTTTTATATCTTTCACTGCCCAAACTTGAGAGTAAAGCAAGTAACGCCCTAAGATGATTGGTTATGCTGAATAGTGCCAAAATGCTAATCCCAAAACACTGGAAATCTAGAACAGTTCCAACGATTAAGGAATAGAAACACCAGGTACATACTCTTATACGCTTAGAAAGGTATCACCATATTCCGCTAGGAAACACACAAACTCATGCTCGAACAATGGACTGAATGCAAATCCCAATTAGGACAGGGAGCATCGTGGGGTTTTGTCAGACCAATAGGGTAGAGACTAAACACTGTAGACTTTCTACTGGAGAGCGCAACTGGTTGAGAGGATTATATTTCTTTAAAAAAGTATCATGAACTACTTTTGGATTTGAAACTTTGTTTATATTTTCTTGCAAATGTTTTATTAATACCTGCTTACAGTGCTGTATGAATCAGATTACGCATATGGACACTAATTCTTGATGTTAATCTGGAATAACCATGTTTAGACAATGTGTAATTTCAAAGAAAAGTTTATTGTATCAGGCACTAGATGCCAACAATCTGAAAATCACATGTAAGCATAAAACATTGCACAGTTTGTAACAATTATTTGATCTTTAATAAAGCTTTTTTGAAAGAAAAATAAATAAATAATATAGAGACATTTGTTTTAATTTCTAATTATTTTTACAATGAAAAAAAATATGATTTCCAAAACAATTGGGTATTTGGTATACATAGGTATAAACACTGAGCTGTATTTATTATGTTCCTTTAATTGTTATTTACAATGTCGAATAAGTACATTTAAAAAAAAAAAATTCACAGATTGAGTTCTGAATTTCCTGTTTTTTTGGGGTTGAATAGAACCCATTTACAATGAAAAAGTGATATTTACTTTTAGGCCCCAACTGAAATCCATTACTCCAGAGAACCAACAAATCATCATTTATGCAGAACTTTAATTGAAAGGTAAAAATTTGTTTCTAAATTTTGTCTCTAGATGGTGGTATAACCATATTCATGAGAGAAGTGTACTTGCAAAATATACCTCGCTTTAGAATATATATATCTATATAGCCCAGAGGACTCTGGGTAATTATATGAGAGCCATAACTTTTTTTTTTTTCCTTCTTCAAATTTCATTTTTAAAAATGTATTCCCCTCAACCATTTGTAATACTGCTCAGGATAGCTTTTAACCTCTTCAGTACTGGGAATTTTTGAGAAAAACATGCTCATCTTTTCAATCACATCCCCAATGACCACAATGCCTATAATCATGCAATCTCTAACACAATACGGCCACTATTCAAATTTTTCCATAAACCAATCCAAATCCTAATTGCTAGGTATAGGGGTAGAAACGATACACTTCAACTCCTCCATAAAAATTATTCACTTGCCATCTAAAAATACCTGGGTGTTTTTCTGTCAACTGACCTCACTACACTCTATAACCATAACGACCCTAAACTAATAACAGAAACTAAACTTGAATTGACTGAATGGAGTCACAAATCCTTATCATGGCTGGGTCGCATCTCGGTTGTGAAAATGACAATCTTACCAAGCATTTTAAACCTGTTACATACTCTCCCAATCCCATTACCAAAGACATATATACACAACTTTCAAAATATGTTAAATATATCTGGTCTGACAAACACCCACAAATAGCTAAAAACACACTATACTGTCCTAAATCGAATGGAGGTCTGGGGGTCCCCTGCATAGCAAAATACAGAACAGCAGTGATCCTTCAGAGAATAGTGGACTGGTGCAAAAATGTACAAGTCAAGGAGTGGGTACAGATGGAGCATAAGATCCTTCACAAGAACCAACTAGGTGGTCTCTGTTGGTTACCCTCAAAATCATGGCCTAAGGTCCATGACTCATACCCCATTATAGACTAAATATTTCAAACTTGGAAGCTTATGCTTAACCCTAAACAACCGATTTCCACCCCTAACCCCTGTTCTCTCTGATCACTCCTTACCATTTTAAACTAACGCTACATTTAAAGTTAAACCCTCATTGAGAGATTGACAGAATTTCTGTTGCTGAATGACAACTCTCTTAAAGACAGGGATTCCTTTATAGAATGTGGACATGGGGTATTCTCCCATTGGTATAAATATTTACAACTTTGCCACATTCTTTCCTCACACCCTGACAAACCAAACATAAATAGACAAAGAACAGCCTTTGAGTCATTGTGCTCTATAAACGCCCTCTCCGGAGGTTCAACCTCCTTAATCTACAAAATACTTATCACACAAACCCATAACCAATAAATGGGATGGAGACTTATACTCTCCTCTCTCCAATAAAGAATGGAACTCCATATTTCAATGGATCTCTAAAGCTTCCATCTCAGCAAACATTATGGAAACTAATTACAAAATTGTGATGAGATGGTATCTAACTCCATATAGATTAAAAAAATAATACCACAGACAGATGCTGGAGGGGATGTGGCGAAGCAGGAACCCTAACACACATCTGGTGGTCCTGCCCTTTATTAATGCCATTTTGGTTACAGGTATTAACTGAAATCAATACATTACTATTCACCAGCATTAAATTTGACCCTACTTATATGTTACTACACAAACCAATACCTAAACTATCAAGGACACAGGACAAGGCCTTTCTAATCCTGTTAAATAGTGCAAAACAAGTTATCCCTAGACATTGGAAAACACCAACAATACCCTCGTTGCAGGAGTGGTATAGACAGGTCGGATCCACTATTTCCCTGGAGAAACTCCACTATCAATTAACAGACCAACTAGATATTTATTTCGGAATAGCAGACCTATTGAACATTCAGTTATAAGACAACCACGAAATTAGGCTGTTCCGTAACCTTTCTATCTATCTACAGCTGTTCATAACTGCGTTAACTTTCATTTAAAATTATATTTGGATATAAAAATGTACCATGTTTTATATTATGTCCAGACTTGAAACTGATTACACCTAATGTTATTTGTTTGCTTATTTGTTTATACTTTTACCATGTTGTCTTGTAGTCATATGACAAATAATACTCCCGGCAATGGACATTCTATGGAACACTACTATGAACACTACTAAAGATAATTGCCAGTTCAATACCACATTCATTGCTACTTTAGTTATGTGAAAAAGACTCTCAAACATTGAACAACTAAATATGTTTGAAATAATGAATGCAGTGACTTTGTATTGATTATAAGATAAAAATAAAAAGATTTAAATATAAAAAAACATGCTCATAGTACCAGATAATTTTTAGCATTTTTGCTATCACTCCATTTAAACAGAAATAGAGCTTTTTTTTTTTGTTTATTTACCTATCAAAGCCATATATTTTATGTAGACAACCCAAGGTATTGATTTAGGCCCATTTTGGTATATTTCTTACTACCATTTTGCCCCCAAATCATATAAAACAACTTTCGGTTTCTCAATGACATTATTTACATACTGCTTGTGCAGTCATAACAGAAATGGTTGTAAAAGCTTCTCTGGGATACCCTTTGTTCTGAAATAGCAGACATGCATGACTTTGCCATTGCTTTTTGGTAATTAGAAGGCCGCTAATTGCAGCTGCACACCACACTTATGAAATCCCTAGCAGTGAAGGGGTTAATTAGTTAGCTGGTAAGGATAATTGTATTGAAGTGTAAGGATTACCCTCCCACCTCCCTGATCCTCCCCCCACACACTCATTACTTATCTTAGGTACTTGCAGACAGTCTGCCAGTATGCAGTTTAGGGCTTTTTTTTTGGCAGTGTAGGAAAACTTCCCAACACCTTGATACCTCCAAAACATCTCTCTAACCCACCTTCCTCCCACTAGTGGCAGCCATCTTAGGTACTGGCAGCTGTCTGCCAGTACCCGGTTCATGGTAAAGTTTGCAGTAAAGTAAAAAAGTAAATTTATGCTTACCTGATAAATTGATTTCTTCTATGGTAAGACGAGTCCACGGATTCATCCTTTACTTGTGGGATATTATCCTCCTGCTAACAGGAAGGGGCAAAGAGCACCGCAGCAGAGCTGTCTATATAGCTCCTCCCTTAGCTCCACCCCCCAGTCATTCGACCGAAGGTACAGGAAGAAAAAGGAGAAACTACAAGGTGCTGAGGTGACTTAAGTTTAAATCAAAAAAATATAATCTGTCTTAAAATGACAGGGCGGGCCGTGGACTCGTCTTACCATAGAAGAAATCAATTTATCAGGTAAGCATAAATTTACTATTCTTCTATAAAGGTAAGACGAGTCCACGGATTCATCCTTTACTTGTGGGATACAATACCAAAGCTACAGGACACGGATGAACGGGAGGGACAAGACAGATGGTTAAACAGAAGGCACCACTGCTTGAAGAACTTTTCTCCCAAAAATAGCCTCCGAAGAAGCAAAGGTATCAAATTTGGAAAATTTGGAAAAGTTATGAAGCGAAGACCAAGTCGCAGCCTTACAAATCTGTTCAACAGAAGCATCATTTTTAAAAGCCCATGTGGAAGCCACCGCTCTAGTAGAGTGAGCTGTAATTCTTTCAGGAGGCTGCTGTCCAACAGTCTCGTATGCCAAAGGGATGATGCTTTTTAGCCAAAAGGCAAGAGAGGTAGCCGTAGCTTTTTGACCTCTACGTTTTCCAGAATAGACAACAAACAAAGAAGAAGTTTGACGGAAATCTTTGGTCGCTTGCAAGTAAAACTTTAAAGCACAAACCACGTCCAAGTTGTGTAATAGACGCTCCTTCTTAGAGGAAGGATTAGGACACAGAGAAGGAACAACAATTTCCTGATTAATATTCTTATTAGTAACAACCTTAGGAATGAATCCAGGTTTGGTACGCAAAACCACCTTATCAGCATGGAAAACAAGATAAGGCGAGTCGCATTGCAATTGAGATTGTTCAGAAACTCTTTGAGCCGAAGAGATAGCAACTAAAAACAGAACTTTCCAAGATAGAAGCTTAATATCTATGGAATGCATAGGTTCAAACGGAACCCCTTGAAGAACTTTAAGAACTAAATTCAAACTCCATGGCGGAGCAACAGGTTTAAACACAGGCTTGATTCTAACTAAAGCCTGACAGAACAACTGAACGTCTGGAACATCTGCCAGATGTTTGTGCAGTAGAATTGATAAAGCAGATATCTGTCCCTTTAAGGAACTAGCTGATAGTCCCTTCTCCAATCCTTCTTGGAGAAAGGACAAAATCCTAGGAATCCTGATCTTACTCCATGAGTAGCCTTTGGATTCGCACCAATAAAGATATTTACGCCTGGTGACAGGCTTTCGAGCCTGAATCAAGGTATCTATGAACGACTATATAGGTCTTCTACACAGCGTAAGAACGCCTCTCTTTTTGTCTGGTTTACAGACAATCTAGAATCTAGAAGATACCCCTGGGTTACTATTTCTAAAGCCCAGGAGTCCTGAACGTCTCTTGCCCAAGCCTGAGCAAAGAGAGAAAGTCTGCCCCCTACTAGATCCGGTCCCGGATCGGGGGCTACCCCTTCATGCTGTCTTGGTGGCAGCAGCGGGCTTCTTGGCCTGTTTACCCTTGTTCCAAGTCTGGTTAGGTCTCCAGACTGACTTGGATTGAGCAAAATTCCCCTCTTGCTTTGCGGCAGGGGAAGAGGTAGAGGGACCACCTTTGAAGTTTTGAAAGGAACGAAAATTATTTTGTTTGGTCCTCATCTTATTCGTCTTATCCTGAGGAAGGGCATGGCCTTTCCCTCCAGTGATGTCTGAAATGATCTCTTTCAGTTCAGGCCCGATTAGGGTCTTACCCTTGAAAGGGATGGCTAAAAGCTTAGCTTTTGATGACACATCAGCAGACCAGGACTTAAGCCATAACGCTCTACGCGCTAAAATGGCAAAACCTGAATTCTTCGCCGCTAATTTAGAAAAATTGAAAAGCGGCATCTGTAATGAAAGAATTAGCTAGCTTGAGAGCCCTAATTCTATCCAGAATATCATCTAATGGGGTCTCAACCTGAAGAGCCTCTTCCAGAGCCTCAAACCAAAAGGACGCTGCAGTAGTTACAGGAACAATGCACGCTATAGGTTGGAGAAGAAAACCTTGATGAACAAATATTTTCTCCAGGAGACCCTCTAATTTTTTATCCATAGGATCTTTGAAAGCACAACTGTCCTCAATAGGTATAATTGTACGCTTAGCCAGGGTAGAAATAGCTCCCTCCACCTTAGGGACCGTCTGCCACGAGTCCCACACGGCATCTGATATGGGAAATATTTTCTTAAAAGTAGGAGGGGGAGCGAACGGAATACCTGGTCTATCCCACTCCTTAGTAACAATTTCCGAAATCCTCTTAGGGACCGGAAAAACATCAGTGTAGGCAGGAACCTCTAGGAATCTGTCCATTTTACACAATTTCTCTGGAACTACAATAGGGTCACAATCATCCAGAGTCGCTAAAACCTCCCTGAGCAATAAGCGGAGGTGTTCTAGTTTAAATTTAAAAGCCGTCATATCTGAATCTGTCTGAGGGAACATATTTCCTGAATCAGAAATCTCTCCCTCAGCCAGCAAATCCCTCACTTCAGAACATTGTGAGGGTACATCGGATATGGCTAATAAAGCGTCAGAGGGCTCAGTGTTTGTTCTCACACCAGACCTACTGCGCTTCCCCTGCAACCCAGGCAGCTTAGATAAAACCTCTGTGAGGGTAGTATTTATAACTGCGGCCATATCTTGCAGGGTGAAAGAATTAGACGCACTAGAAGTACTTGGCGTTGCTTGTGCGGGCGTTAACGGTTGCGACACTTGGGGAGAATTAGATGGCATAACCTGATTCTCTTCTGACTGAGAATCATCCTTCGACATACTTTTAGTAGCTAAAATATGTTCTTTACAATTTATTGACCTTTCAGTGCATGAGGGACACATTCTAAGTGGAGGTTCCACAATGGCTTCTAAACATATTGAACATTGACTTTCCTCAATGTCAGACATGTTGAACAAGCTAGTAATGACTACAAACAAGCATGAAAACACTTTATTTAGTGAAAAAAATAACAATCTTAAAAAACGGTACTGCGCCTTTAAGAGAAAAAAAGAATACACGTTCTGCAAAACAGCCTAAACATGCACCAAATTTTTCAAAATTTTGTATGCAGATACAATATAAGTAGTTAAGGTTGCCCCACAAGGAATTTTAACATTTAACCCCTTAATTTGCAAACCGGATTGAAAATAGGCCCAGATCCGGAAAAAAACACCATCAGCACCTTGCCACAGCCCTGCTGTGGCCCTACCTGCCCTCAGGGATCGAAAATGTGGGGTAAAAGCTTCGATTTCATGAGTTAGAGCTTGCTGCTTGCTGAGAAAAACTAACTGCACATCTGAGGCGCGAAAATAGGCCCTGCCCATCTCACTCAATGTCTCCACAGCCTCAAAGAACCGCACCAGAGCAGTTATAACTAGCCATGTGGGTTCTGAGACCCAAAAGTTAAGCCATGTGTGCCCTCAATAAAGTTGCCCAAAACGTTATTGCCCACAAAAACGTTAAAGCACTCCCAAATCATAAAAACGTTTGCCCACAAACATTCACAACTCAGTGTCAACCATATTTGTAATTGGCCCCATATGCAAGCTAAGTAATGCCCTTCTTTTAGCTCTAGGATTACTGCTTACCCTTACCCTCCTGGGTATAATGTCAGCCTTTCTGAAATACACAGTCTCTCCAGAAAAATATGACTGAACATACCTCACTGCTGCATAGCATGAAACCGTTCCTCACACTGAAGTTTCCTGTACTCCTCAGCCTCTGTGGGAACAGCACTGGATCTTAGTTACAAATGCTAAGATCATCATCCTCCAGGCAGCAGTCTTCATCCATCTGCTGCCTGAGAGTAAATAGTGCACACCGGTACCATTTAAAATAACAAACTCTTGCTTGAAGAAATTAAAAAACTAATATTTTATCACCTCTTTCACTTTACCCTTCCTAGTACTTAGAGTAGGCAAAGAGAATGACTGGGGGGTGGAGCTAAGGGAGGAGCTATATAGACAGCTCTGCTGTGGTGCTCTTTGCCACTTCCTGTTAGCAGGAGGATAATATCCCACAAGTAAAGGATGAATCCGTGGACTCGTCTTACCTTTATAGAAGAAATTAAACTTTCATTATTCTGATAGAACATGTACTTATGTAAGAAAAAAAGAATCCAATTTTCTTATATTATTAAATTAGCTTTGTCCTCTTGGTAGAGTAAACCAAGATAGTAGAGCAGCAATGCACTACTAGGAGTTAGCTAAACACATCAGGTGGACCAATGACAAGAGGAATAAATGTGCACCCACCAATCCCCAACTAGCTTCTAGTGGTGGCTTGAGTTATCATCTCCATACCTGGCTGGTCATCCCTAAGAAGTATGGCTACACATAGTTGCTCTTTTATTAAAGAGTTGTTCTGCTGTGTCAAAATTGCCTTTTATGCCAACCTCTTACAGTGTTCCAATAAAAAAAAAATAGAGAGAACTGAACCTGAAACAGCCAAACACATTAATTAGGGCTATCAGTTTTAAAATGAGAATCTGTATTCAGACACTGAAACGCTGTAAATGCATGACTAGTGAAGATCTAAAGAATACATATCATTATCTTCATGTTGCCATCCATCCAGGTCACATCAGGATATCACTTTGGCTATTACATGCTTTCATTTCTTACCACAGCTCTTCCTTTTGGCCTAGACATAGATCTAAGGGTCTTGAGAATATTCAACCACGGTCCTCAAGTACCCTCAACAGGCCAGGTTTTCATTATAGCTGAACAGTGCACAGATGAAGTTATCAGCTGATCGGTAACACCATGGTTACTAACCTGCTCTCACCCATCAGTTGATTATTTTACTTGTGCACTGGTTCAGCTATAATGAAATCTGGCCTGTTGGGGGTACTTGAGGACCACGGTTGAGAAACTATGGCCTAGGGCAGTGTTTCTGAACCGCAGTCCTCAAGTCCCCCTAACAGGCAAGATTTTCATTATAGCCAAACTAGAACACAGGTAAAATATAATCAGCTGATGGGTGAGAGCAGGTTAGTAACCATGGTGTTACCGATCAGCTGATTATTTCACCTGTGCTCTAGTTCAGCTTTAATGAAAACCTGACCTGTTATGGGGCACTGCGGTTCAGAAACACTGACCTATAGGATCTCATCAAGTCACGTTATCGCTCTTCTGTGACTAAAGCAGACAATCCAGTGGAAGGGAATTTCTGCAACCCAGTTAGACTGTAATCATCTCAATGATATAGGGAAATGCCCATATAACGTGCTACCTCTTCTGATAAATGTTTTAAAACAGAAAGATGTTTGTCCTGAAGCCCCCTCTTATTTTAGTTTCTTACTCAGATTCAGTCATGTCTAGTTTACATCAGCGAATGGGATTTTCAAAGCAGGTTCTCAATGTGCTTGATCAATTCCTCAAGTGAGTTAAAGGAATAGTTTAGTCAAAATTAAACTTTCATGATTCAGATAGAGCATGCAATTTTAAGCAACTTTAATATGAGCACAAATTAGAACGTTTACAATTTCCATTGAAAGTTTAGGTTCCGTTCGAGTGAAGTCGTCGGCAATAACCCTTCTCTGGTAAACGCGTTTTATCATCGACTTGTAATATCAAGTTGCGCACTTATGTTAGCGTGGTCCAGCGATATCATGTATCGCGTCCCCTGCTCATTAGCGCATCAGTTGTAATATGGCCCTATGTGTTTAATGCCATGAAAAGCGTTAAATACATTGTTAATGTTGCACTCCTGAAACATCACCGCATACAAATGTATACCTGCTTATCATAAGCTGTACCCTCATCTAGAACGGCACAGGAGCACAATATGGCCTATATATTTAAACACAAAGGGAAATATTTGTTTAAGAATAAAATGCTCTAACAAAACAGTATTTTATTGTTAAACTAGAATTTCCCTTTAAGGATGATTTCTTCTAGCATAATAGCTGGTTACTTTGCATAAGAAAATGTGAATGACCAAATTTACCAGATTGCATTTCTGGAACTTCTAACTCCTGGTACCATTGATCTGACATGTTATGAGCTGAGTTCACCCTAATATTAATCTTAAAGGGATAGTCAAGTCAAAATTAAACTTTCATGATTCAGATAGAGCATGCAATTTTAAGCAACTTTCTAATTTACTCCAATTTTTCTTTGTCCTCTCATCTTTATTTGAAAAAGCAAGAATGTAAGCTTAGGAGCCGGCCCATTTAATTTTGACTAGACTATCCCTTTAAAATGTTGGTCTTGCCACAGCTCCCAGAATATTCTCAAGAGTTCTAGGAGCTCTATTGGCAGTGATCAGATCCCAGGGAATTGCTGTGGTGCCTTATCTAGACGACATCTTGGTTCAGGCGTCATCTTTTTAACAAGCAAAATCTCCAAGATAAAATTATGATGTTTAGTTTTCTCAAAATGCAGGTTTATGTACTTTTGTAATTTTGTTCTTAGCTTGTGTCATTTTGTAGGGTATTGATGCATCAGTATTTTGTAGAGAAATAAATCTGAAGGGAACAGTTGATTAGCTGCTGTCACTTTAGCTTTAATAAATTTGTAGAACACAAGTGTGGTCTAAGTGTAGAAAGGCAGATTTGTAAAGGTGCAGGTCTAAGCCAGCACAAAGCCACATACATAACTGCTTAGACAATAAAAATCAATCAAAATTATTTACAAAACACTTATTTAACCCTTTTGAGTGCTAAGCAGGTTCCCACCTGGGTGCTAAGCTGTTCAAAGTTTTTTTTTTTTTTAACTTTTTGTTCTTTTTCCAAATCCCCAAGACTTATACTGTTGAAAAGGTTAGGCGATTACTTTTCCAACAGTGGGTCTTGGGGGTCTGTAGCTGCTTAGATGCCTGAGATATAGGCTTCTAAACAGCATGACCCCTTTGCCTATACTTAACATTGTTAAGTTTAAATAAAGGTGCGCGGTGACCTCATCACGTCATTGCGCGTGACGTCACTGCGCATAACGTGAAGCCCCGGCAATGCCTGTCACTATACAGGCCAGATCGCCAGGGTAGGAGTGGGTGGGAGCCCCCAGATCTCCCTCAAGGTGGGAGAGTGCTAGTGACGGCTCTGACCCATTATTAGCACCTGAGTGGGAAACTCTGCAACGGCTCAGAGACGTCGTTAGCACTCAAGGGGTTAAAAAAATAAAGAAGTGCACACAAAATCCCCCCCTAAAAGAGCAATGATACACTTTCAGTAGACGGCTGCTGACAGGGTTGCTTGGAACCCATATTAAAACTATGTTAACCAATGCTTTAGACTGCTACTGTCATATTAAGACAAGGTGTTGTACATTCCTCCTTCCATGGTATTCTTAAAGGGACAGTATACACCAATTTTCATATAACTGCATGTATGAGACACCACTATAAAGAAGTATATGCACAGATACTGATCTAAAAATCCAGTATAAAACCTTTTAAAAACTTACTTAAAAGCTCCCAGTTTAGCACTGTTGATGAGGTAGTCTGGGACACCCATTGAGAGGGGCTGAGTAAACAAAAAGAGCAAACACATCCCCCCTCCCTTCCCTGCAGATAACATAAACAGGAGCCTGCAGGAGTCTGTAAACGCACCGATACATCGGGGTTGGTGAGGAATCTGAAAATTAGCACAATATTCTTAAAAAATAACCAAAACTATACATTTTTATAAAAACACTACCAGATGGGCTATATGAATGGATCATCTACACAGCATGTATGCAAATAAAAATCTAGTGTACAATGTCCCTTTAAGCCAAGTTATTAATATTATTGATACAAATTATACTACTGCAATCCCACTCAAAAATGTATAAATAATCTCCATTTTCTATGGCATTTCCTCTGATTAACCAAGGCCTTCAATTTGGCCTCAGCAATTGGTTATAACCAGACCAGCATTGGTTTAAAATAAAGTGGTGATAACGTAAACAAGTAAAGTTGTAGCCCAGCAATTTACCATACTATCCCTATCAGTGACAAAATCCC
This sequence comes from Bombina bombina, assembly GCF_027579735.1. Lineage (NCBI taxonomy): Eukaryota > Metazoa > Chordata > Amphibia > Anura > Bombinatoridae > Bombina > Bombina bombina. The sequence goes on along the minus strand of NC_069500.1, from coordinate 1,331,895,948 downwards.
AGTCATTATATAACTAAATGATGTCCCACTAATGCTGGTTTCTGGTGCTATTCCTCTATGAACAGTGCATACAATGCACAGCACATTTGGTCCCTCTGCTCCTGTCAGGCCTAGAGCTGCATTATGACTTTCATGGACCCCTTATTATAAATAATTTACATTTTATGACAGTGGTACAAGTAAAGCTTTTATCCAGGCAGGATTATGTGACTCTTTATACAACAGCAGTTGAAATATGCATCTTGCTGATTGTAGAAGTAAACTCCCTATAGCTGAAAAACTGGTATCGCTAAAGGGGTCCTGAGGGGCACTGCCCCCACATGCAAAATGGGTTGACCCCTTGTGCCCCTAAACATGGGCCTCACATGATTTGAGAACTGTGGTGCTGTTAGCTTTGACACTACTGTCATAAAATGTCAGGCAGTGTCTATCCTTCCCTGTTTCCTCCCTCCCCTTTTATCTGTGGCGTGCCTGAATTCTGAAAAGGAAGGTGCTGGGACTTAGCAAACTGAGATGGGGATTGGGGTACTCTATCCAGTTATTATAGTCATTAGGCCGAATTATTAAATGGTGGGAGAACATGATTCGCTGTATGCAGACATACATCGCTGAATGCAGACAGTACAGGGAGTGCAGAATTATTAGGCAAATGAGTATTTTGACCACATCATCCTCTTTATGCATGTTGTCTTACTCCAAGCTGTATAGGCTCGAAAGCCTACTACCAATTAAGCATATTAGGTGATGTGCATCTCTGTAATGAGAAGGGGTGTGGTCTAATGACATCAACACCCTATATCAGGTGTGCATAATTATTAGGCAACTTCCTTTCCTTTGGCAAAATGGGTCAAAAGAAGGACTTGACAGGCTCAGAAAAGTCAAAAATAGTGAGATATCTTGCAGAGGGATGCAGCACTCTTAAAATTGCAAAGCTTCTGACGTGTGATCATCGAACAATCAAGCGTTTCATTCAAAATAGTCAACAGGGTCGCAAGAAGCGTGTGGAAAAACCAAGGCGCAAAATAACTGCCCATGAACTGAGAAAAGTCAAGCGTGCAGCTGCCAAGATGCCACTTGCCACCAGTTTGGCCATATTTCAGAGCTGCAACATCACTGGAGTGCCCAAAAGCACAAGGTGTGCAATACTCAGAGACATGGCCAAGGTAAGAAAGGCTGAAAGACGACCACCACTGAACAAGACACACAAGCTGAAACGTCAAGACTAGGCCAAGAAATATCTCAAGACTGATTTTTCTAAGGTTTTATGGACTGATGAAATGAGAGTGAGTCTTGATGGGCCAGATGGATGGGCCCGTGGCTGGATTGGTAAAGGGCAGAGAGCTCCAGTCCGACTCAGACGCGAGCAAGGTGGAGGTGGAGTACTGGTTTGGGCTGGTATCATCAAAGATGAGCTTGTGGGGCCTTTTCGGGTTGAGGATGGAGTCAAGCTCAACTCCCAGTCCTACTGCCAGTTTCTGGAATACACCTTCTTCAAGCAGTGGTACAGGAAGAAGTCTGCATCCTTCAAGAAAAACATGATTTTCATGCAGGACAATGCTCCATCACACGCGTCCAAGTAGAAACATAGAAACATAGATATTGACGGCAGATAAGAGCCATAGGCCCAGCAAGTCTGCCCGACCTTACCTAACAGTATAAACTTATCTAGTTCGTAGGATAGCCCTATGCTTGTCCCATGCATTTTTAAAGTCCCCCACAGTGTTTGTTGCTACTACCTCTTGAGGAAGTTTATTCCATAAATCAATCACTCTTTCTGTAAAGAAGTGCTTCCTCAAATTACTCCTGAATCTAGTACCCTTTAGCTTGAGCTCATTACCCCTTGTTCTTGAATTTTCCATTTTATGTAAAATACCCACAGCCTCAGTTTTACTAAACCCTTTAATGTACTTGAAAGTTGCTATCATATCACCTCTTTCCCTTCTCTCCTCTAAGCTATACATATTTAGGTCATTGAGCCTGTCCTGGTAAGTTTTATTTTTTAGACCATGTACCATTTTGGTAGCCCTCCTTTGCACAGATTCAAGTTTGTTAATATCCTTCTGAAGATATGGCCTCCAGAACTGCACACAATACTCAAGATGAGGCCTAACTAATGATCTATAAAGTGGCATAAGAACCTTACTATTTCTGCTGCAAATACCTCTACCAATACATCCAAGCATTCTGCTAGCCTTACTTGCTGCATTACTACATTGTTTACTAAGTTTTAAATCATCTGAAATAATAATTCCCAAGTCCTGTTCCTCGTCTGTAACAGTCAGTAAAGTGTCATTGAGTCTGTAATTAACATTTGGATTTTTCTTCCCTAAATGCATTATTTTACACTTTGCTGTGTTAAACTTTAGATCCCAGTCGTTTGTCCAATCCTCCAATTGTTGTATATCACTTCTCATTTTGTCTACCCCCCCTGGAACATCCACTCTGTTGCAAATTTTTGTATCATCTGCAAAGAGACATACTTTCCCCTGTAGCCCTTTGCTGATATCGCAGATAAATATGTTAAACAAAACAGGCCCCAGAACTGACCCCTGAGGAACACCACTAGTAACAGCCCCCTCTGCTGAATGAACTCCATTTACTAAGACACTTTGTTTTCTGTCCTTAAGCCAGCATTCCACCCAGTTCACAATTTTTGAATCTAGACCAAGGAGATATAGTTTGTGAATAAGTTTATTGTGTGGGACGGTGTCAAATGCTTTGCTGAAATCTAGATATGCTACATCAACTGCTCCTCCCTTGTCTAATACTTTTGTTACATAATCAAAGAAGTCAATTAGATTAGTCTGACATGATCTCCCTGAAGTAAAACCATGCTGATTTTGGTCCTCTAAATTGTTTGTCTTTATGTAAGTCATAATTTTTTCTTTTAAGAGGCTTTCCATTAATTTCCCTACTACTGAAGTTAAACTAACTGGCCTGTAGTTGCCAGATTCTTCTCTACTGCCCTTTTTATGAAGAGGTATTACATTTGCTATTTTCCAATCATCTGGGACAGCTCCTGTTAATAGTGACTGATTAAACAGATCAGTTAATGGGACAGTTAGCACTGATCGAAGTTCTTTTAAAACCCTTGGATGAATATTATCAGGACCCACTGCCTTTGTAACATTTATTTTTGATAATGCTAACAAAACCTCATCCTCTGTAAAAAGATTACTGTTAAGCTTGTTTCTATTTTGCGTAGCATCCCTTAATGTAGACATTGTATCTTCACAATCTTTAGTGAAAACAGAACAGAAGTAATCATTGAGACAGTCTGCAATCTGCTTATCTCCTTCTATTATTCTACCATCAACTGATTTCAATTTTACTATTCCTACCTTATTTTTTCTTTTTTCACTGATATATCTAAAGAATGTTTTGTCCCCATGTTTTACTGACTGTGCTATCTTCTCTTCTGCATGAGCTTTAACCTTCCTAATTAACTGCTTAGTCTTTTTTTGTTGGAGTCTCCATATTTTCATATCATCATCTGCTTGTGTGTGTCTGTAATTTTTATAAGCTATCTTTTTTGTCTTTACAGCATGTGCTACTTCTTTGGAAAACCAAATTGGTTTCCGCTTTCTTTTACTTTTACAGACATGTCTAATACAGTGTGCTTTTACAGACATGTCTAATACTAAGTACTCCACAGCGTGGCTGGCAAGAAAGGGTATAAAAGAAGAAAATCTAATGACATGGCCTCCTTGTTCACCTGATCTGAACCCCATTGAGAACCTGTGGTCCATCATCAAATGTGAGATTTACAAGGAGGGAAAACAGTACACCTCTCTGAACAGTGTCTGGGAGGCTGTGGTTGCTGCTGCACGCAATGTTGATGGTGAACAGATCAAAACACTGACAGAATCCATGGATGGCAGGCTTTTGAGTGTCCTTGCAAAGAAAGGTGGCTATACTGGTCACTGATTTGTTTTTGTTTTGTTTTTGAATGTCAGAAATGTATATTTGTGAATGTTGAGATGTTATATTGGTTTCACTGGTAAAAATAAATAATTGAAATGGGTATATATTTGTTTTTTGTTAAGTTGCCTAATAATTATGCACAGTAATAGTCACCTGCACACACAGATATCCCCCTAAAATAGCTATAACTAAAAACAAACTAAAAACTACTTCCAAAACTATTCAGTTTTGATATTAATGAGTTTTTTGGGTTCATTGAGAACATGGTTGTTGTTCAATAAAAAAATTAATCCTCAAAAATACAACTTGCCTAATAATTCTGCACTCCCTGTATATGCTGTCGGCATTTAACATTGCACAAGCAGTCCTGCTGAACTGCTTGTGCAATGCCGCGTAATCCGCACTGTCGGATTAGGTCCGCAAGACATTTCTTAAATATGCCTCTCAGTGTATGGTACATTGACATATTTATTGTGTTATGGTAATTTTGTTATTGGATAAGATGTCACTACATTAACTTTTATTTGTCTATATGTTGATTATGACAATAAAAATAATAAAAAAATGTCAGGCAGTGTCACTGACAAATGCAAAAAGGAAGACTAAAATAGTGAGAGACTCTGCAATGAAGCTTTTGTACTTCACGGTGCGTATTATAATGAAGTTAATCAGTTTTGGATATTCAGGGAAATTTCTTTCTTCAAATATTTGTTGGCTGCACTATTCGGATATCGTTTAGTTTAAATTAAACAAAAATCTAATTTGCGTTAAACATTTACATTTCTTTTCATTAAAACTAAAGTAAATGTTACAAAGCTACAGGGGAAAAGTTTACCAGTAGCAACAACCCTTACCTTAATGTGCTCTCCAGAGCATGAAGAGCATGTTAAAGGGATACTAAACTCAAATTTCTTCTTTCATGATTCATATAGAGCATGCAATTTTAAACAACTTTCTAATTTACTCTTATTATACATTTTCTTTGTTCTTTTGCTATCTTTATTTAAAAAGCAAGAATGTAAACTTAGGAACCGGCCCATTTTTGGTTTATCATCTGGATTGCGCTTGCTAATTGGTGGCTAAGTGTTCCCACCAATCAGCAAGCGCTAATCAGGTGTGTTGCTTCCTGCTTTTTCAATTAAAGATAGCAAGAGAACGAATGAAAATTGTTAATAGGAGTAAACTACAAAGTTCCTTAAAATGTCATGCTCTATCTGAATCATGAAAGAAAAAAATTATATTTCTATTACGGTCAGTCCAGCACCGAAATACCAGGCAATTCCTCTCTGAACAAGGAACACAACAACCCCAGACAATCGTTTCGGCCTTCATTGGGCCTCGTCAGTGAGGTGTAGCCATATTCCTCTAAGCACACTGAGCAAGGAGTCCACGTCTGGTTTCTCAGCAGGAGGAGGCAAAGAGCACCACAGCAAAGCTGCTATATATGTCACTTCCCTTAACCATAACCTCCAGTCATTCTCTTTGCCTGCGGTGCAAGGAGGAGGTAAAGTTTCTACAATCAAGATGTTTTTATTTTAAAGCAGAGTAGGTTTGCTCTGATCTTTCTAAAGGGTCTAGCCTTAGCCCATGTCAGTCTCTTCAGTAGGGCAATGGTGGCTTTTAAGCAATTGGGAACTTGTGGGGTACAATCCCCACTGCGTTTTTCCAAAACATTTTGCTGCCCTATTTAGATAGCCTGAGTAAGTTTATTCAATCTTTCTGTATTTCCACAGGTCCATGTGAGGGATGGCATCCTCTCAAACCAGGTAAGCTGTCCTGCTGCTGGATAGATAAATATTGAGGTAAGTGCCAATTTTATTTTTCTATGTAGCAGGGAAAAATGTGGCACTTATTCAGCTTAAATGCTGCAGGGGGACGTTTTTATTTATTATTCCTGTCAGGGTGCAGGTTTTTATGGCAGTTTTTGCAGGCACTGTTAGTGTGAGGAGTTATTTATTGTATTGATGGCTCAGTGAGGATCCGGAACAGATTATGTACTTTTTTGGGGGGTTTTATTGTTTGTTTTTAAGCCGGCTTTTTTTGTCATCTGAAGGACCACCCCTTTTAGGGAGGTTCTGATTCTGTGATGTCAGAGGTTTTTTTCTCTTGTAAGATGTATCGAGTCCACAGATTCATCCTTACTTGTGGGATATTCTCCTCCCCTACAGGAAGTGGCAAAGAGAGCACCCACAGCAGAGCTGCCTATATAGCTCCCCCCTTAGCTCCACCCCCCAGTCATTCTCTTTGCCTACTCTAAGTAACTAGGAAGTGCAGAGCGAGTGTGGTGACAAAAATGTTAGTTTTTTTATTTCTCAAGCAAAAGTTTGTTATTTTAAATGGTGCCGGTGTGTACTATTTACTCTTTGGCAGAAAAAGAGATGAAGATTTCTGCAAGGAGGATTATGTTCTTAGCACTTTGTATCTAAGATCCACTGCTGTTCTCACAAGGGCTGAAGAGTACAGGAAAACTTCAGTTGGGGGAACGGTTTGCATGCTAAGCTGCATATGAGGTATGTTCAGTCTATGTTTTTCTAGACAGACTGTGTTTATTCTAGAAAAGGCTGGCAATATCCCCATGGGGAAAGGGTAAGCTGTTTTCAGACACTTGGAATAGGAATTTCAGCTTACTTGAAGGGCTCATTTGTTACTGGTGACACTGTTAGGAAAAAACGTTTTTTATTTGTTCAGTAAATGATGCAATTATAACGTTTTTTGAAGGGACTGAAGGGGTCATTGTGGCTTGTGTTAGGGTTTTTTAACCCACATAGTTAATTAAGAGACACTCAGGTGTTTTTCTAATAGGCCTCAAAACATTGAGTGAGGTGGGAGGGGCCTATTTTCGCGCTTCAGTTGCGCAGTTTCTTTTCCTTAAGAGTCATCCAACTGCTTTTCTAGAGGTTCCTGCTGTGTTTGAGGGCTGTAAAGGAGGTTTTTTCCCCCACAAATCGTTCTGAAGGGCAGGTAGGCGCCACAGCAGAGCTGTGGCAAGGTGCTGAAAGTCTTTTTTACCGGTTGTGACGTTTTTCAATCCGGTTTTGCCATTAAGGGGTTAATTGTTTATTTGCATAGTTGTGCAAAGTTACTAAGGCTGTAAGATACTACGGTAAAAATTTCGTTAAGTTTACTGCTTTTTACACTGTTTTGCAGAACTTGTGCCGCTTTTTTTCTCTTAAAGGCACAGTACCGTTTTATTTCTAAGTGTTATTTACTTTGATTACAGTGTTTTCTAAGCTTGCTTGTTACATTACTAGCCTGTTTAACATGTCTGATACCAAGGAAACTCCTTGTTCAATATGTTTGGAAGCCATTGTGGAACCCCCTCTTAGAATGTGTCCCAAATGTACTGATATGTCTATAAATTATAAAGAACAAATATTAGCACTTAAAAATAGAGCAATAGATGATTCTCAGTCAGAAGTAAATGAGGGTTCGCCATCTAGCTCTCCCCAAGTGTCACAACCAGTAATGCCCGCACAAGTGACGCCAAGTACCTTTAGTGCGTCACATTCATTTACTTTACAAGACATGGCCACAGTTATGAATACAACCCTCACTGAGGTTTTATCCAAACTGCCTGGTTTACAAGGAAAGTGGGACAGCTCTGGGTTAAGGAAAAATGCTGAGCCGTCTCACGCTTTAGTAGCCATTTCTGATATGCCCTCACAATGCTCTGAAGGGACGAGGGATTTGTTATCTGAGGGAGAAATTTCTGATTCAGGAAAGACGCTTCCTCAGACAGATTCTGATATGACGGCCTTTAAATTTAAGCTTGAACACCTCCGCTTATTGCTTAGGGAGGTATTAGCAACTCTAGATGATCGTGACCCTATAGTGGTCCCAGAGAAATTGTGTAAAATGGATAGATACTTAGAGGTTCCTGTTTACACTGATGTTTTTCCAGTCCTTAAGAGGATTGTGAATATTATTGCTAAGGAGTGGGATAGACCAAGTATTCCGTTCACTCCCCCTCCTGTTTTTAAGATAATGTTTCCCATATCTGACACCATAAGGGACTCATGGCAGACAGTTCCTAAGGTGGAGGGAGCTATTTCTACTCTGTCTAAGCGTACAACTATACCTATCGAAGACAGTTGTGCTTTCAAAGATCCTATGGATAAAAAATTAGAGGGTCTCTTGAAGAAAATTTTTGTTCATCAAGGTTTTTTTCTCCAACCTATTGCATGCATTGTTCCTGTAACGACTGCAGCTGCTTTCTGGTTTGAGGCTCTAGAGGAGGCTCTTCAAATGGAGACCCCATTAGAGGAGATTATGGACAGAATTAAGGCCCTTAAATTGGCTAATTCTTTTATTACAGATGCCGCATTTCAACTGGCTAAATTAGCGGCAAAGAATTCAGGTTTTGCCATTTTAGCACGCAGGGCGTTATGGCTTAAGTCCTGGTCTGCTGATGTGTCATCTAAATCTAAACTTTTGAACATTCCTTTGAAAAGTAAGACCCTATTCGGGCCTGAACTGAAGGAGATTATTTCAGACATCACTGGAGGGAAAGGTCATGCCCTCCCTCAGGATAGATCAAATAAGATGAGGGCCAAACAAAATAATTTTCGTTCCTTTTGGAACTTTAAGAGTGGTCCTGCTTCAGCTTCCTCTGCTACAAAGCAAGAGGGGAATTTTGCCCAATCCAAGTCAGTCTGGAGACCTAACCAGGCTTGGAACAAGGGTAAACAGGCCAAGAAGCCTGCAGCTGCCTCTAAGACAGCATGAAGGGGTAGCCCCCGATCCGGGACCGGATCTAGTAGGGGGCAGACTCTTTCTCTTCACTCAGGCTTGGGCGAGAGATGTTCAGGATCCCTGGGCTTTAGAAATTGTGTCCCAGGGATATCTTCTGAAATTCAAGGACTCCCTTCCAAGGGGGAGATTTCACATTTCTCGATTGTCTGTAAACTAGACAAAGAGAGAGGCGTTCTTATGCTGTGTAGAAGACCTACATACCATGGGGGTGATTAGCCCAGTCCCGAAGGAGGAACAGGGGCTAGGGTTTTATTCAAACCTGTTTGTCGTTCCCAAGAAAGAGGGAACCTTCAGACCAATCTTGGATCTCAAAATTCTAAACAAGTTCCTCAAAATTCCATCATTAAAGATGGAGACTATTCAAACTATTCTACCTCTGATCCAGGAGGGTCAATATATGACTAACGTGGACTTAAAGGATGCGTATCTACACATCCCTATTCACAGAGATCATCATCAATTTCTCAGATTCGCCTTTCTAAACAGGCATTACCAGTTTGTGGCCCTTCCTCGGCCATCAGTGGCTCAGTGTATGGAGGTAATCGGACTCATGGTAGCGGCAATGGACATAGTTCCTTTTGCCCGTCTACACCTCAGACCACTGCAACTATGCATGCTCAAACAGTGGAATGGGGATTATGCAGACTTATCTCCTCAACTGCATCTGGACCAGGAGACCAGAGATTCTCTTCTCTGGTGGTTGTCTCAGGACCACCTGTCTCAGGGAATGTGCTTCTGCAGGCCAGAGTGGCTCATTGTAACGACGGATGCCAGCCTGCTAGGCTGGGGTGCAGTCTGGAACTCCCTGAAAGCACAGGGCTTATGGTCTCGGGAGGAAGCTCTCCTCCCGATAAACATTTTAGAACTGAGAGCGATTTTCAATGCACTTCAGGCGTGGCCTCAGCTTGCTGCGACCAAATTCATCAGGTTTCAGTCGGACAACATTACGACTGTAGCTTATATCAATCATCAGGGAGGAACAAGGAGTTCTCTAGCTATGATGGAGGTAACCAAAATAATCCGGTGGGCAGAGGATCACTCTTGCCATCTCTCAGCAATCCACATCCCAGGAGTAGAGAACTGGGAGGCGGATTTTCTAAGTCATCAGACTCTTCATCCGGGGGATTGGGAACTCCATCCGGAGGTATTCGCCCAGCTGATTCAGTTATGGCACACCAGAATTGGATCTGATGGCATCACGTCAGAATGCCAAACTTCCTCGTTACGGGTCCAGGTCCCGGGATCCCAAGGCAGTACTGATAGATGCTCTAGCAGTGCCTTGGTCCTTCAATCTGGCTTATGTATTTCCACCGTTTCCTCTCCTCCCACGTCTGGTTGCCAGAATCAAGCAGGAGAGAGCTTCAGTAATTCTGATAGTTCCTGCATGGCCACGCAGGACTTGGTATGCAGACGTAGTGGACATGTCCTCGGTTCCACCATGGATTCTGCCAATGAGGCGTGACCTTCTAATTCAAGGCTCGTTCACGCATCCAAATCTAATTTCTCTGCGTCTGACTGCTTAGAGATTGAACGCATGATTTTATCAAAGCGTGGTTTCTCTGAATCAGTCATTGATACCCTGATTCAGGCTAGAAAGCCTGTCACCAGGAAGATTTATCATAAGATTTGGCGCAAATATCTTTATTGGTGTGAATCCAAAGGTTACTCGTGGAGTAAGATTAGGATTCCAAGAAAATAGTCTTTTCTCCAAGAGGGTTTGGAGAAGGGATTATCTGCTAGTTCTCTTAAGGGTCAAATATCTGCTTTGTCTATTCTACTTCACAAACATCTGGCAGATGTCCCAGACGTTACAGCATTTAGTCAGGCTTTGGTCAGAATCAAGCCTGTATTTAAACCTGTTGCTCCGCCATGGAGCCTTAAGTTAGTTCTTAAAGTTCTTCAAGGGTTTTCATTTGAACCTATGCATTCCATAGATATTAAGCTTCTATCTTGGAAAGTTTTGTTTTTAGTAGCTATCTCTTTGGCTTGAAGAGTTTCTGAGCTATCTGCTTTACAATGTGATTCCCCTTACCTTGTTTTCCATGCAGATAAGGTGGTTTTACGTACCAAACCTGGGTTTCTTCCTAAGGTTGTTTCTAATAAGAATATCAATCAAGAGATTGTGGTTCCTTCTTTGTGTCCTAATCCTTCATCTAAGAAGGAACGTCTGTTACACAATCTTGATGTGGTTCGTGCTTTAAAATTCTACTTACAAGCAACTAAAGATTTCCGTCAAACATCTTCTTTGTTTGTTGTTTATTCTGGTAAACGGAGAGGTCAAAGGGCTACGGCTACCTCTCTTTCCTTTTGGCTGAAAAGCATCATCCGGACGGCAGCCTCCTGAAAGGATTACTGCTCATTCTACTAGAGCTGTGGCTTCCACATGGGCTTTTAAAAATGAGGCTTCTGTTGAACAGATTTGTAAGGCGGCGACTTGGTCTTCGCTTCATACTTTTTCCAAATTTTCCAAATTCGATACTTTTGCTTCTTTGGATGCTATTTTTGGGAGAAAGGTTCTACAAGCAGTGGTGCCTTCCGTTTAAGGTCCCTGTCTTGTCCCTCCCTTCATCCGTGTCCTAAAGCTTTGGTATTGGTATCCCACAAGTAAGGATGAATCTGTGGACTCGATACATCTTACAAGAGAAAACATAATTTATGCTTACCTGATAAATTTATTTCTCTTGTGATGTATCGAGTCCACGGCCCGCCCTGTTTTTTAAGACAGGCATATATATTTTATTTTTAAACTTTCAGTCACCACTGCACCCTATGGTTTCTGCTTTTTCTTCCTAGCCTTCGGTCGAATGACTGGGGGGTGGAGCTAAGGGGGGAGCTATATAGGCAGCTCTGCTGTGGGTGCTCTCTTTGCCACTTCCTGTAGGGGAGGAGAATATCCCACAAGGATGAATCCGTGCACTCGATACATCACAAGAGAAATAAATTTATCAGGTAAGCATAAATTATGTTTTTTTGGCACTTTTTTTCACTTCCTGTAAGAGTGAGGTGCCCATATTCCAGATGGCTCTGCTGTTTAGAAGGATTGTTTTTTTCCTCAGTTTGCTACGGGTTGCAGGACAGGTAGGGCACCTCAGTAATTCTGCTGAGGTGTAGAGTGTTGCCTAGGGTATGCTTTCTTGATTTGGTAAATTTAAAGTTAAACAATTATTTAAGAACGTTTTTTTGGTTCTGTATTATATCCTTTGTTAAAAGATTAAATAAAAAAAAAAGTTGTTTTTTTTGCTTCTTTTTATATTATGGATCAGGAGGCTGCGCAGGATGTTACCTGTAGCTTATGTTTTGATGTTCAGGTGGAACCCCCAGTACCTTTTTGTTCACGTATTGAAAGAACTTTAGCTTTTAGAAATATAATTTTTGAGTTGGCTTCTGTGTGCGTTTCGACAGAACACCAAGTTTCGAAGGTACGGTTTATGGTCATGTGATCCACAGACCGTCCTGATAGATGTTCTGACGTTTTTCTTGGATTTCAGTCTTGCATACCTTTTTCCTCTGTTTGTTTTCTTTCCACGAGTCATTATTCGTATTTTCAGATGAGAGCGTATTTTATTAGCCCCTGCGTGGCCTCGCAGGATCTGGTATGCAGACCCTAGTGGAAATGTTGTCTCTCCACCTTGGAGACTACCTCTGAGGAAGGACTTCTGATTCTTGGTCTTTTCCTTCATCTAAATCTCTGAAGCTGACTGCTTGAAGATTGGATGCTTAGTTTTGTCTAAGCGGGGGGTTTCTGAATTTTTTGAATCATAAATTTTTATTGAGACAAATGCACAGGTAAAACAATAGTGCTGTATCAAGATCACGAGTATAAGTCATTAATAGATCAGTTTAACAAATAAACTAGTAAACAAGTATGAACCACTGAAAAATGAGATATAAGAATATGCACAATATATAAAACCAAGGGTCTCTTTTTTTTTTTTAGGGGTTTAGCGTAAGGTATATTGCAAGTAGCTTTTTCAATAATAGGTGGTGAGGCAATAGTAAGGGGAGTTATTTAAAGAGAAAATGGGCATGGGCGAGTCAGACTTAGGGGGGGCAGGAGAGGGAGGGGGGGGATAGGAGAAAAAAAAAAAATATATATATATATATTAAGGTAATGGAGGGGAGGTGAACGGAGTCTTTTAAGAGATATGTTGGGGTCTGATGTCCCACTGTGGGAATTTTGTAATCCAGAGGGACCAGATCCCAAAAAAGGAGTCAACCTGATCTAGAACCTTGTAAGAGTACTGTTCCATTTGTCCCACAAAGTGTACAATGGAAATCACCTGAGAGAGAGAGGGAGGCCCAACCTGTTTCCAAGCTCTGGCGAGTGCCAATTTAGTAGCCATAAAAACATAGATTGTAAGCGCTTCCCCCGGGGGGGATAGGTTAGGCATATGCATGTGAAGGAGGGCTACTTCTGGAGTATACGGAGGAATGAGATTGAGTGAAAGAAGGAGTGCATAGATTTTCCTCCACAGGGGTTGGATTATAGGACATGCCCACCAGATATGGAGTGCTGTGCCGATGTCTCCGCAATTTCTCCAACAATAAGGAGAGCTAGAACGGTATATTCTGTGTAGAGTGACTGGGACCAAGTGCCAGAGAACTAGCACTTTATAGTAAAGCTCCCATAGGGTGGCGCAATGCAGGAGTTTTTTGGTTGTCATAATTCTAAGGTGCCAGACATCTATTGTTACTGTGAACCCAATCTCTCTCTCCCAGGCGCGGTGTTGCGGAATTTTGTGGGTAATGTGTGTATTAGTAAGGAGATTGTAATGGAAGGACATTAGGTGTTTTAGGTCATGTATTCTCTGCCAAGCCTTCTCCCATGTTGTCATAGGTCGTAATGAAGACTTTGGGTAACCCCAGGTACGCAAGCGCGTGCTCAGGCGGAACCCCTCAAATATAAGCCTGGGAGGAAGTTGAAGTTTGGTGCAGAGTGCAGGGTGGGAAAGCCAAACATTGTTCTCATAGAAGTCCGTGACTAAAAGTGTATGTGGGTTGGGCCATAAATCATAATGGGAGTCTGGAAGACAGAAGAGTGCAGCAGAGATTGTAAGCAAAGGGGAAGGATAAGGGGAGATAGCGGGGTTGTGTCTAATCTGGTCCCAGAATCGTAGTGCGTGCTTAAAGATAGGGTGTAGGGCGTCAATGTCATGTCTGTGGTGGAGAGGGATCCAAAGTAGGTCAGATAGGCATAGACCAGAAGGCAGCAATGAGGATTCAAGGGTGAACCAACCTAGGTGTCTTTCAGAGTTATTCCAGAGGATAATATGCGACAACCTGGCTGCATTATAATAGGAGATGATGTTTGGTAAGGCTAGGCCTCCCTGTGGGATCGGTTTTTCTAATGTACGACCAGAAGTTCTGGGTCTTCGATCTTTCCATACATATGTAGTTATTAGGCTTTGAAGTCTATTAAGGAGCGCTCTAGGAATATTATATGGGATGGATCGGAATAGATATGTAATCTTGGGAAGGAAGGACATTTTGATGGCTGCGATGCGACCTGTCCATGAAATCTCTCTGAACTCCCAAGTCTCAAGGAGCCTTCTATATTCCGGAAGCCTGTCTGAGTAGTTTAGAGCTATGACCGTCGCGGGGTCTGGGGTCAGGTGAACCCCTAAGACCTTGAGAGAAGTAGTTTTCCATTGGAAGCAGAATGTGGATTGTAAGAGAGTGAGAGTATCGGGGGGGGACATTTATGGGTAGAACCTCCGTTTTGGTGACATTGAGCTTATAGAAGCTCAAGTCTCCGAACTGTTGAAGGGTAGTGAAGACTGCAGGGAGGGATTCCTCTGGGGATGTCAGGAATAGGGTGATGTCGTCGGCATATAGGGAGATTTTGTGTATGGAGGTGCCAATGGGGAGGCCTCTAATCATAGGATCTTGTCGAATGGATTGGGCTAAGGGTTCTATAGATAGAGCGAACAGGAGAGGGGACAAAGGGCACCCCTGCCTAGTGCCGTTTGAGATCATGAACTTGGGAGATTGGAACCCAACCCCCCGTACAATGGCCGAGGGGTTGTTGTAGAGGGCCTTAACCGCCGCAATGAAAGCAGTGGGGAACCGGAAAATTCTCATGGTTTCCCATAGGTAATCCCACCTGACCCTGTCGAATGCTTTTTCGGCATCTAGTGACAGGGCCAGGAAGGGAGAAGTGCCTTGTGATGCAGTATGCAGGACATCTAGAATTCTTCTGGTTGCATCGGAACCCTCTCTATTTGGGATGAACCCTACTTGGTCATTGGCTATGAGGGGAGGGACTATTTTAGCAGCTCTACTAGCTAAAAGTTTGGCATAAATCTTGGTGTCTATATTAATCAATGAAATGGGACGGTAACTACTACAGAGATCGGGTGGTTTACCGGGCTTCAAGATTGTGATTATAACTGCTTCTAGAAATTCTGCTTTAAACGTAGCTCCGGAAAATATCTCTTGGAAGAATCTGTGAAGTACGGGAGTTAGGAGGGGGAGAAAGGTTTTATAGAATCTGGCTGTAAAGCCATCTGGGCCTGGGGCCTTACCTAGTTTTAGATTTTGGATAGTTTTCTTAACTTCCTCAATTGTCAGTGGGGAGGAGAGGGAGGAGATAGCCTCTTCAGGAAGTGAAGGGAGTGAGAGAGAGTTAAGGAAAGTAGAGATCTTTTCCAGAGTGGCAGGTGGGGTATCTAAATTGGCTTCAATGTTGTAGAGTGAACAGTAATACTGTTTAAAAGAGTTTCCTATATCTGTCGGGGCAGATACATTCATCCCAGATGGGGTTTGAATGGACCGGATTCGTGCTTGGGCTGTACGATGTCTAAGCTTAGTGGCCAGGAGAGTGGAAGCTTTATTACCTTGATGGTAATATATTTTTTTAAATTTTTCCAACATATTATGGACCCTTTTAAGTTCTAGGGTTTGAATTTGTTTCAGGACTTTAGAAATTTCGTCATTTATGACCTGGGAGTAGGAGTGGGAGAGTTCTGCCTTTAATTTTCGGAGTTGGATGGTCAAGGCTGGTAAAGTGGCACTGTGTTTTAAACGGGCTTCAGATTCATACTGCATGAGATGCCCCCTCATCACTGCCTTCAAGGTGGCCCACAAATTCTGTGAGGATGTCTGATTATCGTCGTTAAGGGCAAGGAAGTCAGTTATGTGCGTCTGCAGAGCTGTCTTGATATTTGGGACTGTGATAGTCCAATCCTGCATACGCCAAATACGGGGGGAGGGGCTAGGGGACGGGCCTAAGTGAAGGTGTATAGAGTCATGGTCAGACCAAGAAACTGAAGTGATGAGTATGGAGTGAATGTTCGCTAAGAAGGTAGCCTCAGAAAAAAAGTAATCAATACGTGTGTGTGACTTATGTGGGAAGGAGTGGAATGTATATTCCCTATCTTGTGGGTGTAGGGCCCGCCAAACATCGTAAAGATTGTATTGTGACATTAGGAGTTGAAAGGCGGAGGAAAGGGAATGAATAGCTCTATCGCTACTGGAGAGCGGGGGTCCCAATCTGTCTAACTTAATATCCCATATCAGATTGCAGTCGCCTCCTAGAATGAAATCACCCTGCTTGATTGCTGCTACTGTCTTGAGAAGCGATCTAAAATTTTTTATTTGTCTAATATTTGGGGCATAAACATTGAGCATGGTGACTAATTGGGAGTTCAATTTACAAACAGCAATAATAAATCTGGCCTGAGGGTCAGATTCAATGTGGATCAGGTCAAAAGTTACATTTTTACCTATATATATGGCTACACCTCTGGACTTTGAGGTAAATGTTGCTTCCAATAGTGTAGGGAAATGTCTGGATGTACGGGTAATTTCCGGAGTGTGAGTCCAATGTGTCTCTTGAATGAATTCTATGTCTATGTGATTTTTATGGAGAAAAGAAAATAGGAGGCTTCGTTTGGTCGGGGAGTTAAGTCCCTGTACGTTGAGGGTGAGGAGATGAAGCCCGTCCATGAAAATAGAGAAAAAAAAAAAAAAAAAAAGGGTGAGGGAGGGAGGGAGGGTGTAGGAGGATGTAGGAGTAGGGGAAGAAGGGTAGGGTGAGCGCTTAGTCTGAATCTATTATCTTTACCCCAAAAGGCTTTGAGTGAGGAGGAGAGAAATCGAGGTTTCAGCTACTTGCAAAAAGGGTTGAGTGTTATTATGTTGTGGGAAAAGGGGGATGGCAGCGGGCCAGAGCCGCTTAGGTTAAAGACAAAACGGTAGAGGATCAAGAGATAGTAGTAGTATGTCAAAAATATCTGTATAGTGAATTGTATTAGAGGAGATGAGAAGCTTGGTGGGGAGAATGGAAGGGGAGAGGAGGAGGGGGCGGAGCCAATAAGGTGTCACCCGCAATAAGATGGGCATGAGGATCAACTAAAGGGTAAAGGAAGAGTAGATAGGAGTTTCTGTATAAAGAGAGTAAGTAATCAATGGGAGCAAGGGAAAATGAGAATGAAGTATAGGGTGTGATAGAGGTGAGAGGTGTCATATACGACACCCCCCCAGTGACAATAGGTGAGTTAGTCGGACAAGAGCAGGGAGGTATGGGTTCGCTGGTGTACTTACAAGGGGGTGTGGATGAGGAAGAGAAGAATAAGTATGCAAAGAAAAAAGATAATAGGAGGTCAATTATGGGGACAGATAATATGAAGAGGGAATATGAATGGTATCAGGAGGTATCTAACAGTTGTCACAAATATTTTCTATGAATAACAGACCATTACATAGTTAGCTAGGAAGAAACCTGGAAATGAGACTAAATCTCTATACATTGTTGACCTCGTACACCTGCTGTTCAGTAAACAGATAAGTGTCCATATTGAAGGTTGTCTTCTCAGACATCTGAGGAACACTAGATTCTAAGGTTAAGTATAAGGAAGGAAAAAAAAAAGTAAGGCACATAATAATAACAACAAGTACAACTTTAAACTCTGTGTATGAGGAAGAGGAGAAAAACAGAACAATAAACATATAAGTGTAGAACCAAGAGCTAAAGTAGGGTAAGATAAGTACCCGTTTGTGAGCTCTCAGTTTACCTGTAAGGAGACTGACTTAAAGGATATCTTGCTGGTGAGGAGTGAGGAGAGAGGAGTGAAGAGAGAGTAAGATATGTACCCGTTAGTGCACTCCTCTCTTCCTTGTATGTCTCCAGTCTATTAAAGTCACAGACTTCTAAACAAAAGAGCGGAGTAACCAGGCCATGGTATGAGTAAAGGGGGACCAGTGTCCTGTTAGGTCTGTTCTGACTCCTGGTGTTGAGAGGTTAAATTCTGAGAGTGCCATGTTGGGGTTAATGTGTTAAAGCCACTTATGTTTCATTGGGTCTTGGAGAGTGAGTCAGGAGCCCTCGAAAGTTCCAGGGTGTTCAGCAGCTTCATGCCCTGTTCCAAGGAAGAGATTATGTGGGTGCGGTCCTGGAGTTGGACAAAAAGCTTAACGGGAAATCCCCATCTGTATTTAATTTTGTGGTGTCTTAGGGCTAAGGTGAACTGGTGAAAAATTCTCCTCTTAGCTAGCGTGTGTACAGAAAGGTCCGGGAAGATTTGTAAATCTTGGTAGGGTTCCTTGAGGGGTTTGTTGGTGAAGGAAGCTCGCATAATTTTCTCCTTTGTGGTATAGTAATGTAGACGTATAATAACATCTCTGGAGGTGTCAGGAGTAGAGTTGCGGGGGCGCGTGGCTCTATGAGCTCTATCAATTAGGAGGTCTTGATCAGCTGTTGTGTTTAGGAGAGTCTTAAATAGAGAGGTCAGGTAGTTCTGAAGATCTGAGGAGGCTACACTTTCAGGTATGCCTCTAATCCGAAGATTATTGCGGCGAGACCTGTCTTCTAGATCAGCAAGTTTGGTCTCCAGGTCTGAGATTTGTTCCGCCAGGCTCTGTGAGTAAGATAAGAGGTTGGAGTGGTCAGTAGCTAGATCTTCGTGCTTTTTCTCTAAAATCTCTGTCCTCTCACCAAGTGAGGAGATTTCTCGCTTCAATTCACTCACTGACTGGCGTAATTCCTGTCTAAGAGATGAGTAGTGAGTGTCCATTTTATCAGTTAGTATTTTAATGGTTTCCAGGAATGTAGACTGTGATAGAGCTGCTTTGTCTTTGCGGGAGACATCTGGCCTAGTATGTTCTGAGGTCAGAACTGTTGAGTCTCTGGAATCCTCCTCCGACAGATCTGGGTCTGACTGTTGTTTGCTATGGAAGTGGTCAGTAAGAGTCCTCTTGGGATTTTCTTGGTGTTTCGGTTTCCTTTTGACTGAGTGTGCCATGATGTAAGGAATCAAGTATCAGGATTCTAGGGATGAGTGTTCCTGTTATGGTTGGCAGCTGGGGGGGTGAGAGGTCGACACCTCTATGGCATAGAGCCTTAGCCCTCCATTAGTTCTCTAGGTTTTTGACTGAAATTGAGTATAAGTATTAGATTTTTAGAAAGTAGGGTATACCAGCAAAGAGTATCTCAATAGATATATAAATGGATGACAGCCCCTCTCCTGGGACGATGCCACCTCTGGGCGAGACCGGTAAAAGGAGAGTGGATATGACCCGCAGGTTGCCTGCGGGAAAGGGAGGAGAGGTGTCTCTGTCACATCAGTCACTGGAATATTAATCAGCAGCCTGCTATGGAGCTGTATACTTGGTCAGTTTGTGGGTATAGGGCCTCTGCACGAAGAATGCAAGATAGTCCTTGGGGTCTCCAATTATAATCTTTCTTTTGTCCTTCTAATCCTCCAAGGTATGGTTAGGGAAGAATGTTATGTCTGGTCTTAGGCTGCAGTTATGGATTGTATAGGTATGGTCTCCTGTGGGGTCTGGGTAATAATGAGGGTAGTCCCAGAAGTACAGGTGTGCAGACTATGTGGAGCAAAAAAAAAAAACTTGGTCCAGCAGCCCTCCTGTGTGAGGAAATACGTTCTGAGAGCTGCTTCTGGTCAATGCTGTATAGGCCACTATAAAGATAAGCAGTTATCTGAGGCTGTAGTGGTGCCCTTATTACAAATATGCTGCTGGGTTTTTATGGCAAAGTTCTAAGAAGCCTGCAGAATATATGAGAGTCCCCAACACAGAATGTTAAACACTTATTGTAGAGTCTCAATTGTGGCTTCTAGCCTGCATAGTAGATCTCTCTTACCCAGGTCTCAAGATCGTCAGCAGGACCCACAGGAGAGTCAAAGGTCAGAGAAGCGAGCTGAGGACTTCAGGTGGCCCCGAAGGAGAGGCGCTGAGGTGAGAGGAATCCTCCGAGTAGCAGAGGGACACCCGGATCACGCTGCGGTGCTGTGTAAAGTACGGCTGTGAATCCAAGATGGCCGCCGTTCACGGGTTTTCTCTCAGCAGCGCAGCAAGTCTCCGAGAATCCCAGGTGATATGCTGCAATCACTCCGGTCCCCGGCCAGGTACCGGAGAGTCTGAGGAAACAGGTAGGATGCTGGATTGGCACTCTGCGATACTGCGTTGTTGCTTTGTTGCTTCCTAGGAGTGGTGCTGAGGGTATATGTGAGTAGCGGACAAAACGGTGGAAAAAAAAGATATTTAAAAAAGAAAAAAAAGAATAAGCTAAAGGGGCTGTATGACTAAGGGGGCAAATGGGATAAATTTGAGGGGGTTTATCTAATTGTAAGAGGGATTTTAAGTGGAAATAGGCTGGTTAGTAGTGGGAGCTCCAGATCCACACATCCAGCCGGCTCTGCAGTTGGCTCCGCCCCCCGGGTTTCTGAATTTTTTATCCTTGCTCCAGGGTGGTCTGGAGAAGGGTTTGTCAGTCAGTACCCTGAAAGGTCAGTTTTCTGCATTGTCTTTTTTGCTATATAAGCATCTGGTGGACGTGCCAGATGTGCAATCTTTTTGTCAGGCACTGGTCTACATCAGGCCTGTGTTTAAGTCGGTTTCTCCCCCTTAGGGTTTTGCCCTTGTTCTTAAAGTTTATTAAGTTGTTATTTTGGAAGGTTTTGTTTCTCATTGATATATTTTCTGCTTGGAGAGTTTCGGAGCTCTCAGTTTTGCAGTGTGATTCGCCTTATCTTATCTATCATGCATTTAAGGTGGTTATTCGTACTAGTTAGGTTTTCTTCCTAAGTGGTTTCGGATAGATATATTAATCAGAAAATTGTTGTTCCTTCTCTGTGTCCTTATCTTTCTTCTCATAAGGAACATTTGTTGTTCAACTTTGATGTTGTGCGTGCGTTTATTTTCTATCTACAGGCGACTAAGGATTGTCGCCAGTTTGCTATTTGTTTCTCTAGGAAACATAAAGGTCAGAGAGCTTCAGCTACTTCTCTTTCTCTTTGGTTGAGTAGTATAATGCGTTTGGTTTATGAGACTGCTGGACAGCAGCCTCCTGAGAGAATTTCAGCTCATTTCACTAGGGCTGTCCCTTCTTCTTGGGCTTTCAAGAAGGAAGTTTCTGTAGAACAGATTTGCAAGGCTGCAACTTGGTCCTCTCTGCATACTTTTTCCAAATTTGATATTTTTGTCTCAGCTGAGGCTTCTTTTGGGAGAAAGGTTCTTCATGCAGTGGTGCCTTCTGTTTAGGTAACCTGTCTTGTCCCACCCTAATCATCTGGTCCTCTAGCTTGGGTATAGGTTCCCACTAGTAATTGATTATTTTCTTGGGATAAATTATCTGAGTTCTTACATTTAGTTAGTGGTATTGAACAAACTAGAGATTATTATATTGAGGGAACCAAAGTTACTCTGTACAATTGGGACTGGATGTTTGTATACAGTATTGGTGTTATTAGCTTGTAGGCATTAGTTTAATCCAACTCTATATTATTTGTTCCATTAAAAAATACTTTGCAAAAGTGGATTAACCTTTCAATCTATTTACAATATAGAATATTTTAGGTGTAATCCTTTTGCTTGTGCACTAACTGCGTTTAAAGTAAAATTTTAAAACGGCTGGGTTAGCGCACATATTACAAGTTGAACATAAAAAGTTAGAGCGAGAGCAAAACCTTATGCGTGCTAACTTCAGGACTTCAGATATTACTAAAGCATTAACGTATTTGCCCCATAGACTTCAATGGAGCGCAATGTTCACACAAAAACATTAACACTCACTTGCATGCTAATCCGAGACAAACTGCATTAAAGCTGAAGGCAGTTATGAATACTTTAAATTGCAATTTTAAAAACATAATTTATGCTTATCTGATAAATGTATTTATTTCCAGATATGGTGAGTCCACGGCCCACCCTTTATTTTAAGACAGTTATTTTTAACTAAAACCTCAGGCACCTCTACACCTTTGTGTTATCTTCTTTTTCCATTTTCCCTTCGGCTGAATGACTGGAGGTTATGGGTAAGGGAAGTAACATATATAGCAGCTTTGTGGTGGTGCTCTTTGCCGTCTCCTACTGGCCAGGAGTGATATTCCCACTAGTAATTGATTATTCTGTGGACTCACCATATCCGGAAATAAATAAATTTATCAGATAAGCATAAATTATGTTTTTAAAATTGCAATTTAAAGTATTCATAACTACCTTCAGCTTTAATACAGTTGGTCTCGGATTAGCATGCAAGTGAGTGTTAATGTTTTTTGTGTGAACTTTGCGCTCCATTGAAGTCTATGGGGCAAATACGTTAATGCTTTAGTAATATCTGAAGTCCTGAAGTTAGCACCCATAAGGTTTTGCTCTCGCTCTCACTTTTTATGTTCAACTTGTAATATGCGCGTTAACCCAGCCGTGTTAAAATTTTACTTTAAACGCAGTTAGTGCACAAGCAAAAGGATTACACCTAAAATATTCTATATAGTAAAAAGATTGAAAGGTTAATCCACTTTTGCAAAGTATTTTTTAATGGAACAAATAATATAGAGTTGGATTAAACCAATGCCTACAAGCTAATAACACCAATACTGTATACAAACATCCAGTCCCAATTGTTCAGAGTAACTTTGGTTCCCTCAATATAATAATCTCTAGTTTGTTCAATACCACTAACTAAATGTAAGAACTCAGATAATTTATCCCAAGAAAAGAATACACAATAATAATACTGTACTTAGCTACGTTCTACAAAAGTAATTGGCTTGATTACAATTTTTTACTTAGTTTACTAGTCTATTGCCTCTTATACACCAATCAAAGGCTACATGGGATTGTCCTTATTTAGACACAGACTAGGCCAAGTGCTCCTCTAGAATAATTTGCCATGTTTGTGCAACAAAAGTGTATCTGGGGAAGGGGTATCTTACTTGAAATAAGCCTTATGTTTTACAAAGTTTGCTTTCAAAAGTTAATATTCCAGGGTTAAATTAGTTGCCCAAAGTTATGACACCGCATAGCAGTCAAATCTAGAGTGTACAAATGATCTCCATGCTCATACTGCTTAGATTGGTGTCTCTATGCAATTATTTCTGGGGCTTTGCTCAAAATATAATTTTTATTACTATAATGAGTTTTGCTGGATAAGACTTTTTTTTCTCATTTTAATGTATTTTTTCCGGTCCCCGTGTACCAACTAATTTCCTAATTGCTGATTACGGAATGACATTTGTAGCTCATGCATTTTTTTTATGTCTTTGTGATCTGGATTATCATTTTATATAGATAGATAGATAGATAGATAGATAGATAGATAGATAGATAGATAGGTTTATAGTATACAAAACACAAAGTTATAGATATAGCATTTGGCCAAATGGTGATAAGCCCAGGAGCAAGTCAAGGTCACTTCCTCCATAGGTCCTTAAAGCAATGGTAAATCCTAGCGTTTCAAAAACGCTAGGATTTACCATCACTAGAAATAAATAGGACTTTCAGTCATCACTTTTTAAAAAGTGTGCTAAACGTACCCTTTCTGTGCCGCGGCCTCCTCGCTAAACTCAGTGGCTCCGGCCAGGCAGCCACCTACAGCACAGTGCTATTTTTTCAATGAGGTGACATTTCCACCTCTAAACCAATAGCCATGCTAGCCATGTGGCACGGTTTAGAGGTGGAAACATATTCTTAGAGTGTGCTATACCGTGGGCAGGAAGAGCTGCCGAGTTTAGCAGGAAGCCGCAGCACAGAAAGGGTAAGTTAAGCACACTTTTTTTATAAAGTGATAACTGAAAGTCCTATATATTATTAGTGATGGTGAATCCTAGCGTTTTTAAACACTAGGATTTACCATCAATTTAAAGGGACACTCAAGTCAAAATTAAACTTTCATGATTCAGATAGAGCAGCAATTTCAAACAAATTTCCAATTTACTTCCATTAACAAAATGTGCAAAGTCTTTTAATAATTACACGTTTTGAATCACGAGTTCCTATTGAGCATGTGCAAGAACTCACAGAATAGCTACAAGCTAAGATAAAATCAAAAGTGAAACAGGCCTTTTGTATTTTATTGCTTCTGACTGTGTTTATTTTCCTCCCCTACCCCATGAATTTATTTTACAATCATCTTTTGTTGTGCTGTTCTAACTTGCTTGACTCTCTAAGTAATGCCTGTGTGACTTTAACTGGGGCTCAGTTTTGGAATTAATATTTATAGTACAAAATTAGTCTCTGGTTTAAAATATTAAAATTTGGTGGGAAAGAGGATTTGCAGCTTAAAGGGACATTAAACTCAAACAATTTCTTTCATGATGCAATTAAAGAATACAATTTTAAACAACATTCCAATTTACTTCTATTATCTAATTTGCTTCATTCTTTAGATATCCTTTGTTGAAGAAATAGCAATGCACATGGTGAGCCAATCACACAAGGCATCTATGTACAGCAACCAATCAGCGGCTACTAAGCCTATCTAGATATGCTTTTAAGCAAAGTATATCAAGAGAATGAAGCAAGTTATATAATAGAAATAAATTAGAAAGTTGTTTAAAATTACATGCTCTTTCTAAATCATGAAAGAAAAGAAAAAAATGGGTTTCATGTCCCCTTAAGTTTTTTCTTTTCTTTAGCAAAGTAAATCTGCAGAGACCTGAAGGGGTCATATATATATATTTGTTTTAATTGCATATCTGTTTAATTATTTATTTATTCATAAAAGTAGTCTATCTGTTTTAACCCCTTAACGACCGAGGATGTGCAGAGTACGTCCTCAAAAAAAGGCAGTTAACACCTGAGGACGTACCCTGCACGTCCTCGGTGTGGAAAGCAGCTGGAAGCGATCCTGCTCGATTCCAGCTGTTTTCCGGTTATTGCAGTGATGCCTCGATATGGAGGCATCCTGCAATAACCTTGTATGGCCATCCGATGCAGAGAGAGCCACTCTGTGGCCCTCTCTGCACCGGACATCGATGGCCGATATCGTTGGTGGGTGGAAGACGACTAGGGAGGCGGGTGGCGGCCATCGAGGGCCCTGGTGATGTGGAGGGGGGCGGGATCGTGGGCGGGGATGACCGGGGGCGCGCACGGGAGGGCGGGGGCGGGCGCGTGCACGTGGAGGGAGCGGGTGGGAACCGCTACACTACAGAAAAATGTGTAATAAAAATGTGTAAAAAGGGGGATAAAAAGTAAAAAAAAAAAAAGACATCAGTCAGGTGGTAGGGGTTGGTCTGTGGGGGAGGGGGGAAGCTACACTACAGAAAAAAAAACAAGAAAACAAAAAAAAAACTTTTTTTTTTGCAAACTGGGTACTGGCAGACAGCTGCCAGTACCCAAGATGGCCCCCAATAAGGCAGATGGGGAGGGTTAGAGAGCTGTTTTGGGGGGGATCAGGGAGGTTGGGGGCTAAGGGGGGATGCTACACCGCAGCATATGTAAATATGCTAAAAAAATTAGACTTTTTTTTTATTTTAGTACTGGCAGACTTTCTGCCAGTACTTAAGATGGCGGGGACAATTGTGGGGTGGGGGAGGGAAGGGAGCTGTTTGGGAGGGATCAGGGGGTCTGATGTGTCAGGTGGGAGGCTGATCTCTACACTAAAGCTAAAATTAGCCCTGCAAGCTCCCTACAAACTACCTAATTAACCCCTTCACTGCTAGCCATAATACACGTGTGATGCGCAGCAGCATTTAGCAGCCTTCTAATTACCAGAAAGCAATGCCAAAGTCATATATGTCTGCTATTTCTGAACAAAGGGGATCCCAGAGAAGCATTTACAACCATTTGTGCCATAATTGCACAAGCTGTTTGTAAATAATTTCAGTGAGAAACCTAAAATTGTGAAAAATGTAACTTTTTTTTTAATTTGATCGCATTTGGCGGTGAAATGGTGGCATGAAATATACCAAAATGGGCCTAGATCAATACTTTGGGTTGTCTACTACACTACACTAAAGCTAAAATTAACCCTACAAGCTCCCAACAAGCTTCGATCCGAAAACGAAATTTGAAAACATCCAAATTGATCCGAAACAAAATTTTTTGCAGCGCACAAGTCTAATATTCAGGGATTCCTGAAAGATATTCGTGTTCTAATGTAACTAGCGCTAATTTTGAAAAAAAAAAAATGGTTTGGAAATAGCAAAGTGCTACTTGTATTTATGGCTCTATAACTTGCAAAAAAAGCAAAGAACATGTAAACATTGGATATTTCTAAACTCAAGACAAAATTTAGAAACTATTTAGCATATGTGTTTTTTGGTGGTTGTAGATATGTAACAGATTTTGGGGGTCAAAGTTAGAAATAGTGTGTTTTTTTCCATTTTTCCTCATATTTTATCATTTTTTTTATAGTAAATTATAAGATATGATGAAAATAATAGTATCTTTAGAAAGTCCATTTAATGGCGAGAAAAACGGTATATAATATGTGTGGGTACAGTAAATGAGTAAAAGGAAAATTACAGCTAAAGACAAACACCGCAACAATGTAAAAATATCCTTGGTCCCAAATGGACAGAAAATGGAAAAGTGCTGTGGTCATTAAGGGGTTAAAGAAAAAAAAGGTTACACAGGCCTAGACACATACAACATAAGGCAATTGACTTTATACTCAAACCGGACTGGGTACACATTTAATTTCACTGTAAAACTCACAGCCCTGGGCACTCACAGACAGCTACACAGCTTTTAGTTATTCAGGCAGTTAACCCCAGACAAGCCTGGGTGCAAAGCCCATGGGGCATTCTGGTCATCTTGGATTTTTTTTTAAATATCGATCTATTTGTTTATTTATATAAGTGGTCCATCTGCTTGTAGTTTTAGCTGTGTTAGCACTTAATCCCATTATAGGTGATTGTTCAGTGGTATTTGTGACTCACTGGAGGGAGTCATTTCATATCTGGGATTAGAGTTTACCACTATTTAGCGCAATGGAAATTCCTTGTTTTTAATAGTATCCATCTGCCTTGTTTCAAATACACATAAAGAATAATATTGAAGTGCTCAAGGGGACTCAAATGGCGAACAACAAAAAAAGTGATATTAAGATATCATAATAATCTGTTTCATATGATTTAAGGGACAATAAAACCTTGAGCTTGTTATATTAAATTTTATGTTAATGAAACTACTTTGCAATATATTTTTATTGTTTATTTTATCCCCTTTTCATGTAATTTACCTCTGAAAATATAGCGATTGCTAACTCTCAGACCTTGTACTTCACCTCCTGACTTATGAAGGCTATAGCCTTGCTACATATTTGTCCCTAATTAGCTTTATCAGATAACAACTGCAAAACAATTTTTACAAACTTTACAACAATGGATAGATTTGTTGTTTGCAGACTAAAGCCTTGATTGGCTCCTTTAGTTTGTTTTAAAAACATTAAGACTTGGCTGATACGTTATTCTATCACAACACAACAGGACATATCTTGTAATTAAAATGTGTTTACTGTCCCTTTAACTGGTTTGAAAAGTCTTTGAAAAGTGAAGCAAGTTGAAATGAAGACAAACTGATCTATTTTTGTTTTGTTATTGTTTTCTCTTTACCTGAAATTCACTTTAAGGCTATACCTAAACAAAGTACAAACACTTCCTGGGATATTCTGTAGTTGACGTAATGTTGATGTCAGATGGATTGTACTGTGTATAGAAGCAGGACTGTTACCATAGCGACGGTTGAATACTTGAGGGAACTCCCTTTTCATACGCAGGCTCTGTTAAAGTACGTCAGGAAGTTTTGTAATCTCTACTGTATACATAAGACACAGCTTTATTGTTATCTGCTGATTAAAAAAATACAATAGGGACAGCATTTGGAAGTGTACAAGTAGGTGGTTACCCAGAGTATTAGAGAATAATAAACAATAAAATCAGTATATCTGTATCCATATAACGACATGAAAACTATTTCCAGCTACAGTTAATAAACCCTATGTATTATTTTGTGTATCTAGATAAAGTGGTGCTTGTTGCGACAATTAGTAAATCATATTTAATAGGCATTGTAGTGCAAAAATCACAGGCTCTATTTTGTTAAAGCAAATAATTTTTGCACTAGAGACCATACAGTGCTGTGTATTTAAAGGGATACTAAATCCAAAATGTATCTTTAATGATTCAGATAGAGCATGCAATCTTAAACAACTTTCTTATTTACGCTTACCAATTTTTCTTTGTTCTCTGGTTATCTTTATTGAAAAAGCAGGAATGTAAAGCTTAGGAGCCAGCCCATTTTTAGTTCAGACCTGGGTTACATTTGCTTATTGGTTGGCTGAATGTAGTCACCAATAAGCAAGTGCTTCCAGGATTCTGAATCTAAAATGGTCCGGCTCCTAAGCTTTTACATTCCTGCTTTTTAAATAAAGATCACAAGAGAACGAAGAAAAATTGATAATAAGAGTAAATAAGAAAGTTGCTTAAAATTGCATGCTCTATCTCAATCATTAAAGGAAAAAAATGGGTTTAGTATCCCTTTAAGCCACCCAAATGGATCAAACCTGCTCAAAAGCTGCAAAGAACGTCTGGTACTGAGCTGATACAGTTGCTGAGCCACATAGCATCGCAGGGTCATGAATTAGAGCAAACAACATCCAATCCTCACCACTCTAGTCAAAATCAGGATTGAAGGAACCAAATGTAAAAAAATAAATACATTTAAAAAAAAATAATTTTATTAAATGTCTAAAACAATTCAAAACACAGGATCTCCTTAAAACATAGACAGAAAAAAAACAGGTATAAGCAACAGGAAAAGCATAGCTATATGCGTTTTATTCTGCTCCCAGCCCTTGCTCACCAGCCTTAACCCCTTAATGACCACAGCACTTTTCCATTTTCTGTCCGTTTGGGACCAAGGCTATTTTTACATTTCTGCGGTGTTTGTGTTTAGCTGTAATTTTCCTCTTACTCATTTACTGTACCCACACATATTATATACCGTTTTTCTCGCCATTAAATGGACTTTCTAAAGATACCATTATTTTCATCATATCTTATAATTTACTATAAAAAAAAATATAAAATATGAGGAAAAAAATGAAAAAAACACACTTTTTCTAACTTTGACCCCCAAAATCTGTTACACATCTACAACCACCAAAAAACACCCGTGCTAAATAGTTTCTAAATTTTGTCCTGAGTTTAGAAATACCCAATGTTTACATGTTCTTTGCTTTTTTTGTAAGTTATAGGGCAATAAGTACAAGTAGCACTTTGCTATTTCCAAACCATTATTTTTCAAAATTAGCGCTAGTTACATTAGAACACTAATATCTTTCAGGAATCTCTGAATATCCATTGACATGTATATATTTTTTTTTAGTAGACATCCCAAAGTATTCATCTAGGCCCATTTTGGTATATTTCATGCCACCATTTCACTGCCAAATGCGATTAAATACAAAAAATTGTTCACTTTTTTACTAATTTTTTCACAAACTTTTGGTTTCTCACTGAAATTATTTACAAACAGCTTCTGCAATTATGGCACAAATGGTTGTAAATTCTTCTCTGGGATCCCCTTTGTTCAGAAATAGCAGACATATATGGCTTTGGTGTTGCTTTTTAGTAATTAGAAGGCTGCTAAATGCCACTGCGCACTACACGTGTATTATGGCCAGCAGTGAAGGGGTTAATTATGGAGCATGTAGGGAACTTTTAGGGATAATTTTAGCTTTAGTGTAGTGTAGTAGACAACCCCAAGTATTGATCTAGGCCAATTTTGGTATATTTCATGCCACCATTTCACCGCCAAATGCGATCAAATTAAAAAAAAAAAAAAAAAATCACAATTTTAGGTTTCTCACTGAACTTATTTACAAACAGCTTGTGCAATTATGGCACAAATGGTTGTAAATGCTTCTCTGGGATCCCCTTTGTTCAGAAATAGCAGACATATATGGCTTTGGCGTTGCTTTTTGGTAATTAGAAGGCCGCTAAATGCCGCTGCGCATCACACGAGTATTATGGCTAGCAGTGAAGGGGTTAATTAGGTAGCTTGTAGGGAGTTTGCAGGGTTAATTTTAGCTTTAGTGTAGAGATCAGCCTCCCACCTGACACATCACACCCCCTGATCCCTCCCAAACAGCTCTCTTCCATCCCCAAACCCACAATTGTCCCCGCCATCTTAAGTACTGGCAGAAAGTCTGCCAGTACTAAAATCAAAGCTATCTTTTATTTTTTTTATTTTTTTTTGAGCATATTTACATATGCTGCTATGTAGGATCCCCCCTTAGCCCCCAACCTCCCTGATCCCCCCCCCAAACAGCTCTCTAACCCCCCCCCCTGCCTTATTGAGCGCCATATTGGGTGCTGGCAGCTGTCTGCCAGTACCCAGTTTCAAATTAAAAACGTTTTGGTTAATTTTTATTTAAAAAAAAAAACTATTTTCTGTAGTGTAGCTGCCCCCCACAACCCCCAACCCCCAACCCTCTCCCAGATTACTAATTTTATTTATATATCCCACTGAGTCTCTCCCACTTATATCTCCTCCATGTTCCATAGTGTAGGGTTCCCACCCGCACACGCGCGCACCCACCCTTGTGCACGCGCGCGCTCCCGTGCACGCGCGCGCATTCTGGCACGCACCCCACACGCGATCATGCCCCCCTCCTCCATTGATCGCCGCCCACCCGCCTCCCTTGGTAAGCTCCCACCCACCAACGAATACTGCGATCAATGGCCGATGCAGAGAGGGCCACAGAGTGGCTCTCTCTGCATCGGACTGCTCAAAACTGTTATTGCAGGATGCCTCAATATCGAGGCATCACTGCAATAACATGAAAGCGGCTGGAAGCGATCAGGATCGCTTCCAGGGCTTTCAAAGACCAACGACGTACGGGGTACGTCCTTGGTCATTAACTGCATTTTTTTGCAGGACGTACCCCATACGTCGTTGGTCGTTAAGGGGTTAAGCATCCCAATCAATTAACAACCCCTATATGTCCAATAGCGAATACCAAGGTATATGCCTCATTTTCATTGACAGTTACTCCAACATTTTTTCACTTGTAATGTTTAATAACACATACTTTCACATTAGTTATAGATTGGGTGAAGAGGAGAAGTCTTTTTTGTAAAATTATAAATATTATGTATATCAAATATCTCATACTTCTTACTCTTTACATCCCCAAAAAAACTCTTTAATCCCAAAGAAATACAGGAATGACCATGTAAATATGATAAATATAAGTTCTAATAAAACATATGTATACATCTATAGACATACATATAAGTGCATTGAAATACACACAGATTTAACCTTGGGTGCTCTAACACAATCCCACGGGCACTTCAGTAACCGCACACCAGGAGATCAGGGTCCGGCATAAACAACAGATGCTAGGGGCACCGCTCTCGTCACAACATCCAAGGACGTAACATAAACCACAATTGCCGCCACACTTGATGATACAAAGAAGCCGGTTCATCCAATAATATAAAATGTTTGCATACAAAGAGAGAAGCGCTCTACCAGGAACGAACAACAGCTCAGTGGCTTGTTCTATGGCGATTTACCACCCGGAAGCAGCCTCTTTTAGACCAGTGTGCTTTTCACAGAAGAAAACTTTCCTGAAGTATATCAGTCTGATCCCGCCAAGTAAGGTCAGTCCAGCCCCGAAATACCAGGCAATTCTCCTCTGAACAAGGAACATGACAAGCCCAGACGATCGTTTCGGCCTCCTATGGGCCTCGTCAGTGAGGTGCAGCCACATTCCTCTAAGCACACTGGGCAAGGAGTCCACGTCTGGTTTCCCCCATCACCCATAGGGAGACTTCCCCAGGGTCATAATAATTTGCATACAAAGAGAGAAGCGCTCTACCAGGAACGAACAACAGCTCAGTGGCTTGTTCTATGGCGATTTACCACCCGGAAGCAGCCTCTTTTAGACCAGTGTGCTTTTCACAGAAGAAAACTTTCCTGAAGTATATCAGTCTGATCCCGCCAAGTAAGGTCAGTCCAGCCCCGAAATACCAGGCAATTCTCCTCTGAACAAGGAACATGACAACCCCAGACGATCGTTTCGGCCTCCTATGGGCCTCGTCAGTGAGGTGTAGCCACATTCCTCTAAGCACACTGGGCAAGGAGTCCACGTCTGGTTTCCCCCATCACCCATAGGGAGACTTCCCCAGGGTCATAATAATTTGCATACAAAGAGAGAAGCGCTCTACCAGGAACGAACAACAGCTCAGTGGCTTGTTCTATGGCGATTTACCACCCGGAAGCAGCCTCTTTTAGACCAGTGTGCTTTTCACAGAAGAAAACTTTCCTGAAGTATATCAGTCTGATCCCGCCAAGTAAGGTCAGTCCAGCCCCGAAATACCAGGCAATTTTCCTCTTACTCATTTACTGTACCCACACATATTATATACCGTTTTTCTCGCCATTAAATGGACTTTCTAAAGATACCATTATTTTCATCATATCTTATAATTTACTATAAAAAAAAATATAAAATATGAGGAAAAAAATGAAAAAAACACACTTTTTCTAACTTTGACCCCCAAAATCTGTTACACATCTACAACCACCAAAAAACACCCGTGCTAAATAGTTTCTAAATTTTGTCCTGAGTTTAGAAATACCCAATGTTTACATGTTCTTTGCTTTTTTTGTAAGTTATAGGGCAATAAGTACAAGTAGCACTTTGCTATTTCCAAACCATTATTTTTCAAAATTAGCGCTAGTTACATTAGAACACTAATATCTTTCAGGAATCTCTGAATATCCATTGACATGTATATATTTTTTTTTAGTAGACATCCCAAAGTATTCATCTAGGCCCATTTTGGTATATTTCATGCCACCATTTCACTGCCAAATGCGATTAAATACAAAAAATTGTTCACTTTTTTACTAATTTTTTCACAAACTTTTGGTTTCTCACTGAAATTATTTACAAACAGCTTCTGCAATTATGGCACAAATGGTTGTAAATTCTTCTCTGGGATCCCCTTTGTTCAGAAATAGCAGACATATATGGCTTTGGTGTTGCTTTTTAGTAATTAGAAGGCTGCTAAATGCCACTGCGCACTACACGTGTATTATGGCCAGCAGTGAAGGGGTTAATTATGGAGCATGTAGGGAACTTTTAGGGATAATTTTAGCTTTAGTGTAGTGTAGTAGACAACCCCAAGTATTGATCTAGGCCAATTTTGGTATATTTCATGCCACCATTTCACCGCCAAATGCGATCAAATTAAAAAAAAAAAAAAAAAAATCACAATTTTAGGTTTCTCACTGAACTTATTTACAAACAGCTTGTGCAATTATGGCACAAATGGTTGTAAATGCTTCTCTGGGATCCCCTTTGTTCAGAAATAGCAGACATATATGGCTTTGGCGTTGCTTTTTGGTAATTAGAAGGCCGCTAAATGCCGCTGCGCATCACACGAGTATTATGGCTAGCAGTGAAGGGGTTAATTAGGTAGCTTGTAGGGAGTTTGCAGGGTTAATTTTAGCTTTAGTGTAGAGATCAGCCTCCCACCTGACACATCACACCCCCTGATCCCTCCCAAACAGCTCTCTTCCATCCCCAAACCCACAATTGTCCCCGCCATCTTAAGTACTGGCAGAAAGTCTGCCAGTACTAAAATCAAAGCTATCTTTTATTTTTTTTATTTTTTTTTGAGCATATTTACATATGCTGCTATGTAGGATCCCCCCTTAGCCCCCAACCTCCCTGATCCCCCCCCCCCAAACAGCTCTCTAACCCCCCCCCTGCCTTATTGAGCGCCATATTGGGTGCTGGCAGCTGTCTGCCAGTACCCAGTTTCAAATTAAAAACGTTTTGGTTAATTTTTATTT
Source organism: Bombina bombina (assembly GCF_027579735.1). NCBI lineage: Eukaryota > Metazoa > Chordata > Amphibia > Anura > Bombinatoridae > Bombina > Bombina bombina. Next base: position 1,331,862,213 of record NC_069500.1, on the reverse strand, counting down.
AAAAAAAAAAACTATTTTCTGTAGTGTAGCTGCCCCCCCACAACCCCCAACCCCCAACCCTCTCCCAGATTACTAATTTTATTTATATATCCCACTGAGTCTCTCCCACTTATATCTCCTCCATGTTCCATAGTGTAGGGTTCCCACCCGCACACGCGCGCACCCACCCTTGTGCACGCGCGCGCTCCCGTGCACGCGCGCGCATTCTGGCACGCACCCCACACGCGATCATGCCCCCCTCCTCCATTGATCGCCGCCCACCCGCCTCCCTTGGTAAGCTCCCACCCACCAACGAATACTGCGATCAATGGCCGATGCAGAGAGGGCCACAGAGTGGCTCTCTCTGCATCGGACTGCTCAAAACTGTTATTGCAGGATGCCTCAATATCGAGGCATCACTGCAATAACATGAAAGCGGCTGGAAGCGATCAGGATCGCTTCCAGGGCTTTCAAAGACCAACGACGTACGGGGTACGTCCTTGGTCATTAACTGCATTTTTTTGCAGGACGTACCCCATACGTCGTTGGTCGTTAAGGGGTTAAGCATCCCAATCAATTAACAACCCCTATATGTCCAATAGCGAATACCAAGGTATATGCCTCATTTTCATTGACAGTTACTCCAACATTTTTTCACTTGTAATGTTTAATAACACATACTTTCACATTAGTTATAGATTGGGTGAAGAGGAGAAGTCTTTTTTGTAAAATTATAAATATTATGTATATCAAATATCTCATACTTCTTACTCTTTACATCCCCAAAAAAACTCTTTAATCCCAAAGAAATACAGGAATGACCATGTAAATATGATAAATATAAGTTCTAATAAAACATATGTATACATCTATAGACATACATATAAGTGCATTGAAATACACACAGATTTAACCTTGGGTGCTCTAACACAATCCCACGGGCACTTCAGTAACCGCACACCAGGAGATCAGGGTCCGGCATAAACAACAGATGCTAGGGGCACCGCTCTCGTCACAACATCCAAGGACGTAACATAAACCACAATTGCCGCCACACTTGATGATACAAAGAAGCCGGTTCATCCAATAATATAAAATGTTTGCATACAAAGAGAGAAGCGCTCTACCAGGAACGAACAACAGCTCAGTGGCTTGTTCTATGGCGATTTACCACCCGGAAGCAGCCTCTTTTAGACCAGTGTGCTTTTCACAGAAGAAAACTTTCCTGAAGTATATCAGTCTGATCCCGCCAAGTAAGGTCAGTCCAGCCCCGAAATACCAGGCAATTCTCCTCTGAACAAGGAACATGACAAGCCCAGACGATCGTTTCGGCCTCCTATGGGCCTCGTCAGTGAGGTGCAGCCACATTCCTCTAAGCACACTGGGCAAGGAGTCCACGTCTGGTTTCCCCCATCACCCATAGGGAGACTTCCCCAGGGTCATAATAATTTGCATACAAAGAGAGAAGCGCTCTACCAGGACCGAACAACAGCTCAGTGGCTTGTTCTATGGCGATTTACCACCCGGAAGCAGCCTCTTTTAGACCAGTGTGCTTTTCACAGAAGAAAACTTTCCTGAAGTATATCAGTCTGATCCCGCCAAGTAAGGTCAGTCCAGCCCCGAAATACCAGGCAATTCTCCTCTGAACAAGGAACATGACAACCCCAGACGATCGTTTCGGCCTCCTATGGGCCTCGTCAGTGAGGTGTAGCCACATTCCTCTAAGCACACTGGGCAAGGAGTCCACGTCTGGTTTCCCCCATCACCCATAGGGAGACTTCCCCAGGGTCATAATAATTTGCATACAAAGAGAGAAGCGCTCTACCAGGAACGAACAACAGCTCAGTGGCTTGTTCTATGGCGATTTACCACCCGGAAGCAGCCTCTTTTAGACCAGTGTGCTTTTCACAGAAGAAAACTTTCCTGAAGTATATCAGTCTGATCCCGCCAAGTAAGGTCAGTCCAGCCCCGAAATACCAGGCAATTCTCCTCTGAACAAGGAACATGACAACCCCAGACGATCGTTTTGGCCTCCTATGGGCCTCGTCAGTGAGGTGCAGCCACATTCCTCTAAGCACACTGGGCAAGGAGTCCACGTCTGGTTTCCCCCATCACCCATAGGGAGACTTCCCCAGGGTCATAATAATTTGCATACAAAGAGAGAAGCGCTCTACCAGGAACGAACAACAGCTCAGTGGCTTGTTCTATGGCGATTTACCACCCGGAAGCAGCCTCTTTTAGACCAGTGTGCTTTTCACAGAAGAAAACTTTCCTGAAGTATATCAGTCTGATCCCGCCAAGTAAGGTCAGTCCAGCCCCGAAATACCAGGCAATTCTCCTCTGAACAAGGAACATGACAACCCCAGATGATCGTTTCGGCCTCCTATGGGCCTCGTCAGTGAGGTGCAGCCACATTCCTCTAAGCACACTGGGCAAGGAGTCCACGTCTGGTTTCCCCCATCACCCATAGGGAGACTTCCCCAGGGTCATAATAATTTGCATACAAAGAGAGAAGCGCTCTACCAGGAACGAACAACAGCTCAGTGGCTTGTTCTATGGCGATTTACCACCCGGGAGCAGCCTCTTTTAGACCAGTGTGCTTTTCACAGAAGAAAACTTTCCTGAAGTATATCAGTCTGATCCCGCCAAGTAAGGTCAGTCCAGCCCCGAAATACCAGGCAATTCTCCTCTGAACAAGGAACATGACAACCCCAGATGATCGTTTCGGCCTCCTATGGGCCTCGTCAGTGAGGTGCAGCCACATTCCTCTAAGCACACTGGGCAAGGAGTCCACGTCTGGTTTCCCCCATCACCCATAGGGAGACTTCCCCAGGGTCATAATAATTTGCATACAAAGAGAGAAGCGCTCTACCAGGAACGAACAACAGCTCAGTGGCTTGTTCTATGGCGATTTACCACCCGGAAGCAGCCTCTTTTAGACCAGTGTGCTTTTCACAGAAGAAAACTTTCCTGAAGTATATCAGTCTGATCCCGCCAAGTAAGGTCAGTCCAGCCCCGAAATACCAGGCAATTCTCCTCTGAACAAGGAACATGACAACCCCAGACGATCGTTTCGGCCTCGTCAGTAAGGTGCAGCCACATTCCTCTAAGCACACTGGGTAAGGAGTCCACGTCTGGTTTCCCCCATCACCCATAGGGAGACTTCCCCAGGGTCATAATAATTTTCATACAAAGAGAGAAGCGCTCTACCAGGGACGAACAACAGCTCAGTGGCTTGTTCTATGGCGATTTACCACCCGGAAGCAGCCTCTTTTAGACCAGTATGCTTTTCACAGAAGAAAACTTTCCTGAAGTATATCAGTCTGATCCCGCCAAGTAAGGTCAGTCCAGCCCCGAAATACCAGGCAATTCTCCTCTGAACAAGGAACATGACAACCCCAGACGATCGTTTCGGCCTCCTATGGGCCTCATCAGTGAGGTGCAGCCACATTCCTCTAAGCACACTGGGCAAGGAGTCCACGTCTGGTTTCCCCCATCACCCATAGGGAGACTTCCCCAGGGTCATAATAATTTGCATACAAAGAGAGAAGCGCTCTACCAGGAACGAACAACAGCTCAGTGGCTTGTTCTATGGCGATTTACCACCCGGAAGCAGCCTCTTTTAGACCAGTGTGCTTTTCACAGAAGAAAACTTTCCTGAAGTATATCAGTCTGATCCCGCCAAGTAAGGTCAGTCCAGCCCCGAAATACCAGGCAATTCTCCTCTGAACAAGGAACATGACAACCCCAGACGATCGTTTCGGCCTCCTATGGGCCTCGTCAGTGAGGTGCAGCCACATTCCTCTAAGCACACTGGGCAAGGAGTCCACGTCTGGTTTCCCCCATCACCCATAGGGAGACTTCCCCAGGGTCATAATAATTTGCATACAAAGAGAGAAGCGCTCTACCAGGAACGAACAGCAGCTCAGTGGCTTGTTCTATGGCGATTTACCACCCGGAAGCAGCCTCTTTTAGACCAGTGTGCTTTTCACAGAAGAAAACTTTCCTGAAGTATATCAGTCTGATCCCGCCAAGTAAGGTCAGTCCAGCCCCGAAATACCAGGCAATTCTCCTCTGAACAAGGAACATGACAACCCCAGACGATCGTTTCGGCCTCCTATGGGCCTCGTCAGTGAGGTGCAGCCACATTCCTCTAAGCACACTGGGCAAGGAGTCCACGTCTGGTTTCCCCCATCACCCATAGGGAGACTTCCCCAGGGTCATAATAATTTGCATACAAAGAGAGAAGCGCTCTACCAGGAACGAACAACAGCTCAGTGGCTTGTTCTATGGCGATTTACCACCCGGAAGCAGCCTCTTTTAGACCAGTATGCTTTTCACAGAAGAAAACTTTCCTGAAGTATATCAGTCTGATCCCGCCAAGTAAGGTCAGTCCAGCCCCGAAATACCAGGCAATTCTCCTCTGAACAAGGAACATGACAACCCCAGACGATCGTTTCGGCCTCCTATGGGCCTCGTCAGTGAGGTGCAGCCACATTCCTCTAAGCACACTGGGCAAGGAGTCCACGTCTGGTTTCCCCCATCACCCATAGGGAGACTTCCCCAGGGTCATAATAATTTGCATACAAAGAGAGAAGCGCTCTACCAGGAACGAACAACAGCTCAGTGGCTTGTTCTATGGCGATTTACCACCCGGAAGCAGCCTCTTTTAGACCAGTGTGCTCTTCACAGAAGAAAACTTTCCTGAAGTATATCAGTCTGATCCCGCCAAGTAAGGTCAGTCCAGCCCCGAAATACCAGGCAATTCTCCTCTGAACAAGGAACATGACAACCCCAGACGATCGTTTCGGCCTCCTATGGGCCTCGTCAGTGAGGTGCAGCCACATTCCTCTAAGCACACTGGGCAAGGAGTCCACGTCTGGTTTCCCCCATCACCCATAGGGAGACTTCCCCAGGGTCATAATAATTTGCATACAAAGAGAGAAGCGCTCTACCAGGAACGAACAACAGCTCAGTGGCTTGTTCTATGGCGATTTACCACCCGGAAGCAGCCTCTTTTAGACCAGTGTGCTTTTCACAGAAGAAAACTTTCCTGAAGTATATCAGTCTGATCCCGCCAAGTAAGGTCAGTCCAGCCCCGAAATACCAGGCAATTCTCCTCTGAACAAGGAACATGACAACCCCAGACGATCGTTTCGGCCTCCTATGGGCCTCGTCAGTGAGGTGCAGCCACATTCCTCTAAGCACACTGGGCAAGGAGTCCACGTCTGGTTTCCCCCATCACCCATAGGGAGACTTCCCCAGGGTCATAATAATTTGCATACAAAGAGAGAAGCGCTCTACCAGGAATGAACAACAGCTCAGTGGCTTGTTCTATGGCGATTTACCACCCGGAAGCAGCCTCTTTTAGACCAGTGTGCTTTTCACAGAAGAAAACTTTCCTGAAGTATATCAGTCTGATCCCGCCAAGTAAGGTCAGTCCAGCCCCTAAATACCAGGCAATTCTCCTCTGAACAAGGAACATGACAACCCCAGACGATCGTTTCGGCCTCCTATGGGCCTCGTCAGTGAGGTGCAGCCACATTCCTCTAAGCACACTGGGCAAGGAGTCCACGTCTGGTTACCCCCATCACCCATAGGGAGACTTCCCCAGGGTCATAATAATTTTCATACAAAGAGAGAAGCGCTCTACCAGGAATGAACAACAGCTCAGTGGCTTGTTCTATGGCGATTTACCACCCGGAAGCAGCCTCTTTTAGACCAGTGTGCTTTTCACAGAAGAAAACTTTCCTGAAGTATATCAGTCTGATCCCGCCAAGTAAGGTAAGTCCAGCCCCGAAATACCAGGCAATTCTCCTCTGAACAAGGAACATGACAACCCCAGACGATCGTTTCGGCCTCCTATGGGCCTCGTCAGTGAGGTGCAGCCACATTCCTCTAAGCACACTTGGCAAGGAGTCCACGTCTGGTTTCCCCCATCACCCATAGGGAGACTTCACCAGGGTCATAATAATTTGCATACAAAGAGAGAAGCGCTCTACCAGGAACGAACAACAGCTCAGTTGCTTGTTCTATGGCGATTTACCACCCGGAAGCAGCCTCTTTTAGACCAGTGTGCTTTTCACAGAAGAAAACTTTCCTGAAGTATATCAGTCTGATCCCGCCAAGTAAGGTCAGTCCAGCCCCGAAATACCAGGCAATTCTCCTCTGAACAAGGAACATGACAACCCCAGACGATCGTTTCGGCCTCCTATGGGCCTCGTCAGTGAGGTGCAGCCACATTCCTCTAAGCACACTGGGCAAGGAGTCCACGTCTGGTTTCCCCCATCACCCATAGGGAGACTTTCCCAGGGTCATAATAATTTGCATACAAAGAGAGAAGCGCTCTACCAGGAACGAACAACAGCTCAGTGGCTTGTTCTATGGTGATTTACCACCCGGAAGCAGCCTCTTTTAGACCAGTGTGCTTTTCACAGAAGAAAACTTTCCTGAAGTATATCAGTCTGATCCCGCCAAGTAAGGTCAGTCCAGCCCCGAAATACCAGGCAATTCTCCTCTGAACAAGGAACATGACAACCCCAGACGATCGTTTCGGCCTCCTATGGGCCTCGTCAGTGAGGTGCAGCCACATTCCTCTAAGCACACTGGGCAAGGAGTCCACGTCTGGTTTCCCCCATCACCCATAGGGAGACTTCCCCAGGGTCATAATAATTTGCATACAAAGAGAGAAGCGCTCTACCAGGAACGAACAACAGCTCAGTGGCTTGTTCTATGGCGATTTACCACCCGGAAGCAGCCTCTTTTAGACCAGTGTGCTTTTCACAGAAGAAAACTTTCCTGAAGTATATCAGTCTGATCCCGCCAAGTAAGGTCAGTCCAGCCCCGAAATACCAGGCAATTCTCCTCTGAACAAGGAACATGACAACCCCAGACGATCGTTTCGGCCTCCTATGGGCCTCGTCAGTGAGGTGCAGCCACATTCCTCTAAGCACACTGGGCAAGGAGTCCACGTCTGGTTTCCCCCATCACCCATAGGGAGACTTCCCCAGGGTCATAATAATTTGCATACAAAGAGAGAAGCGCTCTACCAGGAATGAACAACAGCTCAGTGGCTTGTTCTATGGCGATTTACCACCCGGAAGCAGCCTCTTTTAGACCAGTGTGCTTTTCACAGAAGAAAACTTTCCTGAAGTATATCAGTCTGATCCCGCCAAGTAAGGTCAGTCCAGCCCCGAAATACCAGGCAATTCTCCTCTGAACAAGGAACATGACAACCCCAGACGATCGTTTCGGCCTCCTATGGGCCTCGTCAGTGAGGTGCAGCCACATTCCTCTAAGCACACTGGGCAAGGAGTCCACGTCTGGTTTCCCCCATCACCCATAGGGAGACTTCCCCAGGGTCATAATAATTTTCATACAAAGAGAGAAGCGCTCTACCAGGAATGAACAACAGCTCAGTGGCTTGTTCTATGGCGATTTACCACCCGGAAGCAGCCTCTTTTAGACCAGTGTGCTTTTCACAGAAGAAAACTTTCCTGAAGTATATCAGTCTGATCCCGCCAAGTAAGGTAAGTCCAGCCCCGAAATACCAGGCAATTCTCCTCTGAACAAGGAACATGACAACCCCAGACGATCGTTTCGGCCTCCTATGGGCCTCGTCAGTGAGGTGCAGCCACATTCCTCTAAGCACACTGGGCAAGGAGTCCACGTCTGGTTTCCCCCATCACCCATAGGGAGACTTCCCCAGGGTCATAATAATTTGCATACAAAGAGAGAAGCGCTCTACCAGGAACGAACAACAGCTCAGTGGCTTGTTCTATGGCGATTTACCACCCGGAAGCAGCCTCTTTTAGACCAGTGTGCTTTTCACAGAAGAAAACTTTCCTGAAGTATATCAGTCTGATCCCGCCAAGTAAGGTCAGTCCAGCCCCGAAATACCAGGCAATTCTCCTCTGAACAAGGAACATGACAACCCCAGACGATCGTTTCGGCCTCCTATGGGCCTCGTCAGTGAGGTGCAGCCACATTCCTCTAAGCACCCTGGGCAAGGAGTCCACGTCTGGTTTCCCCCATCACCCATAGGGAGACTTCCCCAGGGTCATAATAATTTGCATACAAAGAGAGAAGCGCTCTACCAGGAATGAACAACAGCTCAGTGGCTTGTTCTATGGCGATTTACCACCCGGAAGCAGCCTCTTTTAGACCAGTGTGCTTTTCACAGAAGAAAACTTTCCTGAAGTATATCAGTCTGATCCCACCAAGTAAGGTAAGTCCAGCCCCGAAATACCAGGCAATTCTCCTCTGAACAAGGAACATGACAACCCCAGACGATCGTTTCGGCCTCCTATGGGCCTCGTCAGTGAGGTGCAGCCACATTCCTCTAAGCACACTTGGCAAGGAGTCCACGTCTGGTTTCCCCCATCACCCATAGGGAGACTTCCCCAGGGTCATAATAATTTGCATACAAAGAGAGAAGCGCTCTACCAGGAACGAACAACAGCTCAGTTGCTTGTTCTATGGCGATTTACCACCCGGAAGCAGCCTCTTTTAGACCAGTGTGCTTTTCACAGAAGAAAACTTTCCTGAAGTATATCAGTCTGATCCCGCCAAGTAAGGTCAGTCCAGCCCCGAAATACCAGGCAATTCTCCTCTGAACAAGGAACATGACAACCCCAGACTATCGTTTCGGCCTCCTATGGGCCTCGTCAGTGAGGTGCAGCCACATTCCTCTAAGCACACTGGGCAAGGAGTCCACGTCTGGTTTCCCCCATCACCCATAGGGAGACTTCCCCAGAGTCATAATAATTTGCATACAAAGAGAGAAGCGCTCTACCAGGAACGAACAACAGCTCAGTGGCTTGTTCTATGGCGATTTACCACCCGGAAGCAGCCTCTTTTAGACCAGTGTGCTTTTCACAGAAGAAAACTTTCCTGAAGTATATCAGTCTGATCCTGCCAAGTAAGGTCAGTCCAGCCCCGAAATACCAGGCAATTCTCCTCTGAACAAGGAACATGACAACCCCAGACGATCGTTTCGGCCTCCTATGGGCCTCGTCAGTTAGGTGCAGCCACATTCCTCTAAGCACACTGGGCAAGGAGTCCACGTCTGGTTTCCCCCATCACCCATAGGGAGACTTCCCCAGGGTCATAATAATTTGCATACAAAGAGAGAAGCGCTCTACCAGGAACGAACAACAGCTCAGTGGCTTGTTCTATGGCGATTTACCACCAGGAAGCAGCCTCTTTTAGACCAGTGTGCTTTTCACAGAAGAAAACTTTCCTGAAGTATATCAGTCTGATCCCGCCAAGTAAGGTCAGTCCAGCCCCGAAATACCAGGCAATTCTCCTCTGAACAAGGAACATGACATCCCCAGACGATCGTTTCGGCCTCCTATGGGCCTCGTCAGTGAGGTGCAGCCACATTCCTCTAAGCACACTGGGCAAGGAGTCCACGTCTGGTTTCCCCCATCACCCATAGGGAGACTTCCCCAGGGTCATAATAATTTGCATACAAAGAGAGAAGCGCTCTACCAGGAACGAACAACAGCTCAGTGGCTTGTTCTATGGCGATTTACCACCCGGAAGCAGCCTCTTTTAGACAAGTGTGCTTTTCACAGAAGAAAACTTTCCTGAAGTATATCAGTCTGATCCCGCCAAGTAAGGTCAGTCCAGCCCCGAAATACCAGGCAATTCTCCTCTGAACAAGGAACATGACAACCCCAGACGATCGTTTCGGCCTCCTATGGGCCTCGTCAGTGAGGTGCAGCCACATTCCTCTAAGCACACTGGGCAAGGAGTCCACGTCTGGTTTCCCCCATCACCCATAGGGAGACTTTCCCAGGGTCATAATAATTTGCATACAAAGAGAGAAGCGCTCTACCAGGAATGAACAACAGCTCAGTGGCTTGTTCTATGGTGATTTACCACCCGGAAGCAGCCTCTTTTAGACCAGTGTGCTTTTCACAGAAGAAAACTTTCCTGAAGTATATCAGTCTGATCCCGCCAAGTAAGGTCAGTCCAGCCCCGAAATACCAGGCAATTCTCCTCTGAACAAGGAACATGACAACCCCAGACGATCGTTTCGGCCTCCTATGGGCCTCGTCAGTGAGGTGCAGCCACATTCCTCTAAGCACACTGGGCAAGGAGTCCACGTCTGGTTTCCCCCATCACCCATAGGGAGACTTCCCCAGGGTCATAATAATTTGCATACAAAGAGAGAAGCGCTCTACCAGGAACGAACAACAGCTCAGTGGCTTGTTCTATGGCGATTTACCACCCGGAAGCAGCCTCTTTTAGACCAGTGTGCTTTTCACAGAAGAAAACTTTCCTGAAGTATATCAGTCTGATCCCGCCAAGTAAGGTCAGTCCAGCCCCGAAATACCAGGCAATTCTCCTCTGAACAAGGAACATGACAACCCCAGACGATCGTTTCGGCCTCCTATGGGCCTCGTCAGTGAGGTGCAGCCACATTCCTCTAAGCACACTGGGCAAGGAGTCCACGTCTGGTTTCCCCCATCACCCATAGGGAGACTTCCCCAGGGTCATAATAATTTGCATACAAAGAGAGAAGCGCTCTACCAGGAACGAACAACAGCTCAGTGGCTTGTTCTATGGCAATTTACCACCCGGAAGCAGCCTCTTTTAGACCAGTGTGCTTTTCACAGAAGAAAACTTTCCTGAAGTATATCAGTCTGATCCCGCCAAGTAAGTTCAGTCCAGCCCCGAAATACCAGGCAATTCTCCTCTGAACAAGGAACATGACAACCCCAGACGATCGTTTCGGCCTCCTATGGGCCTCGTCAGTGAGGTGCAGCCACATTCCTCTAAGCACACTGGGCAAGGAGCCCACGTCTGGTTTCCCCCATCACCCATAGGGAGACTTCCCCAGGGTCATAATAATTTGCATACAAAGAGAGAAGCGCTCTACCAGGAACGAACAACAGCTCAGTGGCTTGTTCTATGGCGATTTACCACCCGGAAGCAGCCTCTTTTAGACCAGTGTGCTTTTCACAGAAGAAAACTTTCCTGAAGTATATCAGTCTGATCCCGCCAAGTAAGGTCAGTCCAGCCCCGAAATACCAGGCAATTCTCCTCTGAACAAGGAACATGACAACCCCAGACGATGGTTTCGGCCTCCTATGGGCCTCGTCAGTGAGGTGCAGCCACATTCCTCTAAGCACACTGGGTAAGGAGTCCACGTCTGGTTTCCCCCATCACCCATAGGGAGACTTCCCCAGGGTCATAATAATTTGCATACAAAGAGAGAAGCGCTCTACCAGGAACGAACAACAGCTCAGTGGCTTGTTCTATGGCGATTTACCACCCGGAAGCAGCCTCTTTTAGACAAGTGTGCTTTTCACAGAAGAAAACTTTCCTGAAGTATATCAGTCTGATCCCGCCAAGTAAGGTCAGTCCAGCCCCGAAATACCAGGCAATTCTCCTCTGAACAAGGAACATGACAAGCCCAGACGATCGTTTCGGCCTCCTATGGGCCTCGTCAGTGAGGTGCAGCCACATTCCTCTAAGCACACTGGGCAAGGAGTCCACGTCTGGTTTCCCCCATCACCCATAGGGAGACTTCCCCAGGGTCATAATAATTTGCATACAAAGAGAGAAGCGCTCTACCAGGAACGAACAACAGCTCAGTGGCTTGTTCTATGGCGATTTACCACCCGGAAGCAGCCTCTTTTAGACCAGTGTGCTTTTCACAGAAGAAAACTTTCCTGAAGTATATCAGTCTGATCCCGCCAAGTAAGGTCAGTCCAGCCCCGAAATACCAGGCAATTCTCCTCTGAACAAGGAACATGACAACCCCAGACGATCGTTTCGGCCTCCTATGGGCCTCATCAGTGAGGTGCAGCCACATTCCTCTAAGCACACTGGGCAAGGAGTCCACGTCTGGTTTCCCCCATCACCCATAGGGAGACTTCCCCAGGGTCATAATAATTTGCATACAAAGAGAGAAGCGCTCTACCAGGAACGAACAACAGCTCAGTGGCTTCTTCTATGGCGATTTACCACCCGGAAGCAGCCTCTTTTAGACCAGTGTGCTTTTCACAGAAGAAAACTTGCCGCCACACTTGATGATACAAAGAAGCCGGTTCATCCAATAATATAAAATGTTTGTTTAATGTATCAAAATTAAAATCACAGAAAGATACAAACTTCAATAATGCAGTGTGACAGGTAAAACTGATAGCAGGTAAACAGAGGTTGTGCGACTGCACACTTATTAACTGCCCTTTGCCGTTAAGTAGCATAAAACATGTAAAAGCATATTTATGCAATATTTATATTAATAAAGGTTTTAACTATGTATTTACTGTAAATATTTAACATTCCAATGTTCTGCACATAGCAAAATATGTTCTATGTATTAATAAATAGATATTCCTATTTATATTTCTGTATATATCTATACCAATATATATAATCGTGTGTGTATGTATATATATATATATATATATATATATATATATATATATATATACAGTATCTCACAAAAGTGAGTAAACCCCTCACATTTTTGTAAATATTTTATTATATCTTTTCATGTGACAACACTGAAGAAATGACACTTTGCTACAATGTAAAGTAGTGAGTGTACAGCCTGTATAACGGTGTAAATTTGCTGTCCCCTCAAAATAACTCAACACACAGCCATTAATGTCTAAACTGTTGGCAACAAAAGTGAGTACACCCCTAAGTGGAAATGTCCAAATTGGGCCCAAAGTGTCAATATTTTGTAAGGCCACCATTATTTTCCAGCACTGTCTTAACCCTCTTGGGCATAGAGCTGACCAGAGCTTCACAGGTTGCCACTGGAGTCCTCTTCCACTGCTCCATGACGACATTACAGAGCTGGTGGATGTTAGAAACTTTGTTCTTCCCCACCTTCCGTTTGAGGATGCCCCGCAGATGCTCAATAGGGTTTAGGTCTGGAGACATGCTTGGCCAGTCCATCACCTTTACCCTCAGCTTCTTTAACAAGGCAGTGGTCGTCTTGGAGGTGTGTTTGGGGTCGTTATCATGTTGGAATACTGCCCTGCGGCCCAGTCTCCGAAGGGAGGGGATAATACTCTGCTTCAGTATGTCACAGTACATGTTGGCATTCATGGTTCCCTCAATGAACTGTAGCTCCCCAATGCTGGGAGCACTCATGTAGGCCCAGACCATGACACTCCTACCACCATGGTTGACTGTAGGCAAGACACACTTGTCTTTCTACTCCTCACCTGGCTGCCGCTTGACACCATCTGAACCAAATAAGTTTATCTTGGTCTCATCGGTCCAATAGACATGGTTCCAGTACTCCATGTCCTTAGTCTGATTGTCTTCAGTACACTGTCTGCAGGCCTTCTTGTGCATCATCTTTAGAAGAGGCTTCCTTCTGGGACAACAGCCATGCAGACTAATTTGATGCAATGTGCAGCGTATGGTCTGAGCACTGACAGGCTGACCCCCACCCCTTCAACCTCTGCAGCAATACTGGCAGCAATATATATATAGACAAATATGTCTATTTCCCAAAGACAACCTCTGGATATGACGCTGAGCACGTGCACTCAACTTCTTTGGTCGACCATGGCAAGGCCTGTTCTGAGTGGAACCTGTCCTGTGAAACCGCTGTATGGTCTTGCCCACCGTGCCGCAGCTCAGTTTCAAGGTCTTGGCAATCTTCTTATAGCCTAGGCCATCTTTATGTAGAGCAACAATTCTTTTTTTCAGATCCTCAGAAAGTTCTTTGCCACGAGGTGCCATGTTTAACTTCCAGTGACCCATATGAGAGAGTGTGAGAGCTATAACACCAAATTTAACACACCTGCTCATTATTCACACCTGAGACCTTGTAACACTAACGAGTCACATGACACCAGGGAGGGAAAATGGCTAATTGGGCCCAATTTGGACATTTCCACTTAGGGGTGTACTCACTTTTGTTGCCAACAGTTTAGACATTAATGGCTGTGTGTTGAGTTATTTTGAGCGGACAGCAAATTTACACTGTTATACAGGCTGTACACTCACTACTTTACATTGTAGCAAAGTTTTATTTCTTTAGTGTTGTCACATGAAAAGATATAATAAAATACAAAAATGTGAGGGGTGCACTCACTTTTGTGAGATTCTGTGTGTGTATATATATATATATATATATATATATATATATATATATATATATATATATACTATATTGTACCAAAATACCATGAGATATATATATAAATATGTATTTATGAATAAATAGAATGTATTCCGCTATGTGCAGAACATTAGAATATGAACTATTCATATTCACATGTTGGTTTATCACAAATCAGAAAATGCGATCGTATGCTTTTTTCCCACTTTATTTTCTCCATTGACTTCTATGGGTGAATACGTGAACATGCGCGCAATATATAAACTTGGATTTTTGTGCTCATCTGGTTACCGCTAGAGTGAAAACGGTTTACTTTCAACTTGTACCACAAGCGAAAAAAACTTCTAGCCCAATTAAGCGGTCCTATATGTTTTCTAAAAGGGTTAGTATCTCCCCAAAAGGGAATTTGAGCATGTAATATTTACACTATGATGTCACTTTTCCTGTTATTTAACTTTGAATGACTGTGTTTCCACTTTCCCCAGAGAGGCAGGAGTGCATTCTGTGGAATTTGGAAGTGGAACCCTGATACTGCTTCACAGTGATTGGCTGATATGTTCAGGAGCTCATTAATATTTGTCCCTAACTGGCCACAGCCAATGATCTAAAATAAACAACATTCAGGGGTGTGTCCCAGGACTGCAATACCATACATATTTTCTAACAACATAAGAAAACACAGAAACAGGTGTGTCACAGAGATCTGAGGAAACAATGTGTACTCAAAATATAACTTGCATACTGATAGTAACGTGTCTATGGTAATTAGTTACATCCCTGGGGTGTGCTACTAAAATTATATTACAGGTATACCTTACATTACAGCGCTTCGCTAATACAGCGCTTTGTGGAGCTGAAGTTCAACCTTCAAGGATTTTGAAACAGTGCTGTAATCTTTGTGAGATTGCAAGAAAAGTGACTGGCACCATTTTTCTTATGCGCAATTCACTCTGTTTACAGCATTACAGTGCAATCTGTGTCTCAGTGTTATAGTCTGGCAAATATTACTACAGTAATTGTCACTATTTTACAGGTACAGTATTTATTGAATACTAATTGAATACAGTGCTGTGCGAGTGTTTAACTAAACATAGCACTATTGCACCCCTAATATATGTTAGTTCAAACATGTTTTCAAGTTTTTAAACACACTGGCAAGTGAAAAGAAAGCTAAAACCCTCCTTGTTTCACTTTACTGCTGGGTTCTGGTCCCTACTAACCCACTGTATGAGCGGGGTTACCTGTACTCAGATTCAACTACTAAGACACACAAGAGAGAGCACTGCAAGAATGTAAAACAACACTTTAAAATATGTTGTCTAGATAGCTGTCAACTGAATACAACTCAACTTTTAAATAAAATAAATAGCAGTCAGGCAGAGTGAAAAAGCTCCACTGCGAGAGCTAAAAACACAATGCTATGAATCACGTTTGTTGATCAGACAAGACTGTAGTTGAACAAGTTTTGTATATATATTGAAAAAACTTATTAAGGTAATCAGTGGAATATATAGGTTTATAAAAGCATCACCTCCAATCGCCATGACTCAGTCTAGAAATATTTCAATGCAATTGTCAATGCATTTACTTTACTAGTTACTCCATATACCTGTGCTATATACCTGTGTAAAAGTCTGAAAAAGAGATTTATTGCCCAGTATAACTTTTTTTTATATATATACAATTTAGTACAATGTGCTTTTTAAGCGTCTTTGGAAAACATTATTAGTCAAGTTTCCCTGTCTGTCATTGCATAATATTTTGTTGTTTAGTTTTCTAAATGGTGGTTAACATTATATTTATTTGCCATAAAATTGAAGGTCAAGCTAATACACGTTAAATAATTATAAATGATAGGGTGTCATTACCTATATTACTATGTTAAACTCAAAGTTTTCTGTGAGTCATATGGGTTTTAACTGTTGAAGATAAATTTCACAACCTCCACCTACCTGATTCTTGTGCCTCCACTGCCAATAAAAATAAATTTGTCCCACACAAGTAGCTACCTAAAATATACTATATAAGTTGCTATAAATCTTTGGTAAGCTTTAAAAGGATTTAGGCTTTTCAGACTTCCTATGTAAATGTCAGATGAAAATTTCCCTTGGTTAACCACTTTTTACATTTTACAACCCAATGACATTCTGTCTCCTGTAGTCAAGAAAAACAAAAAAAAAAAAAAAACTTTATATATATAGCTTTATCATTTTGTTGGTTCATAACCTTATGTCACATGCACTAACCAAATTGCAAAATGTTGGTAATTTTAAACAATTTTTTTTATAGATAACAAGTTATAGGTTATATGCACTTATCTTATGCATGTAAGTTTTTTTATATATATATATATACACGAGATTACAAGTTATGCGCTAAACCCGGTGGGTAAATAACGTTAAAAATTTAGCGGTACCGCACTTTCCATAGCGCTGCCATTACAAAATACAGAAAAACCTTCTTTCTCTTGTTAAGTGTATCCAGTCCACGGATCATCCATTACTTATGGGATATTAACTCCTCCCCAACAGGAAGTGCAAGAGGATTCACCCAGCAGAGCTGCTATATAGCTCCTCCCCTAACTGCCATTACCAGTCATTCTCTTGCACCCAACGAATAGATAGGATGTGTGAGAGGACTGTGGTGATTATACTTAGTTTCATACCTTCAATCAAAAGTTTGTTATTTTATAATAGCACCGGAGTGTGTTATTCCTTCTCTGGTAGAATTTGAAGAAGAATCTACCTGAGTTTTTCTATGATTTTAGCCGGAGTAGTTAAGATCATATTGCTGTTTCTCGGCCATCTGAGGAGAGGTAAACTTCAGATCAGGGGACAGCGGGCAGATTAATCTGCAAAGAGGTATGTAGCAGCTTATTATTTTCTGACAATGGAATTGATGAGAAAATTCTGCCATACAGATATAATGTAAACTCAGCCTTAAATGCAGTAGCAGCAACTGGTATCAGGCTGTCATGTATGTATATTTTACACTTCAGTATTCTGGGGAATGGCACTTCACTGGAATTATACTGTATGCATAAAACTTTAGCCTAATTTGCAGGGACTAGCAACAGGCTTTTTAATAACACTCAATTTATTAATGTTAAACGTTTTTTGCTGGCATGTAAAATCGTTTAATTTTCTGAGGTACTGGGTGAAAAAATGTTTTGGGCACTATTTTTTTCCACTTGGCAGTCGTTTTATTTAATTTATGACAGTTTACTGATCTCTCTCACTGTTATGTGTGAGGGGGAGGGGCCTTTTTTGGCTCTTTTGCTACGCATCAAAAAATTCAGTCAGAAGTTTATTGTCTTCCCTGCATGATCCGGTTCATCTCTACAGAACTCAGGGGTCTTCAAAACTTGTTTTGAGGGAGGTAATCACTCACAGCAGAGCTGTGAGATTGTAGTTGACTGTGATAAAAAAAAAAAAACGTTTATTTCTGTATTTTTTTTTTTTTTTTTCCTGCTATCAGGGTTAGTTATCCTTTGCTAATGGGAGCAATCCTTTGCTAAAATTGTGTTTTTTACAAAGATTTGATGCTATAACTTTTCAGTTTATTAATTTTCAACTGTTATAACTTTTTCTGTGCTTCTTATAGGCACAGTACGTTTTCATATTATAGTAAATTACTTGAAAAGTATTTCCAAGTTGCTAGTTTATTTGCTAGTGTGTTAAACATGTCTGATTCAGAGGAAGATATCTGTGCTATATGTGCTAAAGCCAAAGTGGAGCCCAATAGAAATTTATGTACTAACTGTATTGATGCTACTTTAAATAAAAGTCAATCTGTACAAATTGAACATATTTCACCAAACAACGAGGGGAGAGTTATGCCGACTAACTCGCCTCATGTGTCAGTACCTGCATCTCCCGCTCGGGAGGTGCGTGATATTGTAGCGCCGAGTACATCTGGGCGGCCATTACAAATCACATTACAGGATATGGCTACTGTTATGACTGAAGTTTTGGCTAAATTACCAGAACTAAGAGGTAAGCGTGATCACTCTGGGGTGAGAACAGAGTGCGCTGATAATATTAGGGCCATGTCAGACACTGCGTCACAATTTGCAGAACATGAGGACGGAGAGCTTCATTCTGCGGGTGACGGTTCTGATCCAAACAAACTGGATTCAGATATTTCAAATTTTAAATTTAAGCTGGAAAACCTCCGTGTATTACTAGGGGAGGTGTTAGCGGCTCTGAATGATTGTAACACAGTTGCAATACCAGAGAAAATGTGTAGGTTGGATAAATATTTTGCGGTACCGGCGAGTACTGACGTTTTTCCTATACCTAAGAGACTTACTGAAATTGTTACTAAGGAGTGGGATAGACCCGGTGTGCCGTTCTCACCCCCTCCGATATTTAGAAAGATGTTTCCAATAGACGCCACCACACGGGACTTATGGCAAACGGTCCCTAAGGTGGAGGGAGCAGTTTCTACTTTAGCTAAGCGTACCACTATCCCGGTGGAGGATAGCTGTGCCTTTTCAGATCCAATGGATAAAAAGTTAGAGGGTTACCTTAAGAAAATGTTTGTTCAACAAGGTTTTATATTGCAACCTCTTGCATGCATTGCGCCTGTCACGGCTGCAGCAGCATTTTGGTTTGAGTCTCTGGAAGAGACACTTGAATCAGCTCCATTAGATGAGATTACACACAAGCTTAAAGCCCTTAAGTTAGCTAACTCATTTATTTCAGATGCCGTAGTACATTTAACTAAACTTACGGCTAAGAATTCCGGATTCGCCATTCAGGCACGCAGAGCACTGTGGCTAAAATCCTGGTCAGCTGACGTTACTTCTAAATCTAAATTGCTTAATATACCTTTCAAAGGGCAGACCTTATTCGGGCCCGGGTTGAAAGAAATTATCGCTGACATTACAGGAGGTAAAGGCCATGCCCTGCCTCAAGACAGAGCCAAACCTAAGGCTAGACAGTCTAATTTTCGTTCCTTTCGTAATTTCAAAGCAGGAGCAGCATCAACTTCCTCTGCACCAAAACAGGAAGGAGCTGTTGCTCGCTACAGACAAGGCTGGAGACCTAACCAGTCCTGGAACAAGGGCAAGCAGGCCAGGAAACCTGCTGCTGCCCCTAAGACAGCATGAATCGAGGGCCCCCGTTCCGGGAACGGATCTAGTGGGGGGCAGACTTTCTCTCTTCGCCCAGGCTTGGGCAAGAGATGTCCAGGATCCCTGGGCGTTAGAGATCATATCTCAGGGATACCTTCTAGACTTCAAATTCTCTCCCCCAAGAGGGAGATTTCATCTGTCAAGGTTGTCAACAAACCAAATAAAGAAAGAGGCGTTTCTACGCTGCGTACAAGATCTTTTATTAATGGGAGTGATCCATCCGGTTCCGCGGTCGGAACAAGGACAAGGGTTTTACTCAAATCTGTTTGTGGTTCCCAAAAAAGAGGGAACTTTCAGGCCAATCTTGGATTTAAAGATCCTAAACAAATTCCTAAGAGTTCCATCGTTCAAAATGGAAACTATTCGGACAATTTTACCCATGATCCAAAAGGGTCAGTACATGACCACAGTGGATTTAAAGGATGCTTACCTTCACATACCGATTCACAAAGATCATTACCGGTATCTAAGGTTTGCCTTTCTAGACAGGCATTACCAGTTTGTAGCTCTTCCATTCGGATTGGCTACGGCTCCGAGAATCTTCACAAAGGTTCTGGGTGCTCTTCTGGCGGTACTAAGACCGCGAGGAATTGCGGTAGCTCCGTACCTAGACGACATTCTGATACAAGCTTCAAGCTTTCAAACTGCCAAGTCTCATACAGAGTTAGTACTGGCATTTCTAAGGTCGCATGGATGGAAGGTGAACGTGGAAAAGAGTTCTCTATTACCACTCACAAGGGTTCCCTTCCTAGGGACTCTTATAGATTCTGTAGAGATGAAAATTTACCTGACGGAGGCCAGGTTATCAAAACTTCTAAATGCTTGCCGTGCCCTTCATTCCATTCCACACCCGTCAGTAGCTCAATGCATGGAGGTGATCGGCTTAATGGTAGCAGCAATGGACATAGTACCCTTTGCACGCCTACATCTCAGACCGCTGCAATTGTGCATGCTAAGTCAGTGGAATGGGGATTACTCAGACTTGTCCCCTACTCTGAATCTGGATCAAGAGACCAGAAATTCTCTTCTATGGTGGCTTTCTCGGCCACATCTGTCCAGGGGGATGCCATTCAGCAGGCCGGACTGGACAATTGTAACAACAGACGCCAGCCTACTAGGTTGGGGCGCTGTCTGGAATTCTCTGAAGGCTCAGGGACAATGGAATCAGGAGGAGAGTCTCCTACCAATAAACATTCTGGAATTGAGAGCAGTTCTCAATGCCCTTCTGGCTTGGCCCCAGTTAACAACTCAGGGGTTCATCAGGTTTCAGTCGGACAACATCACGACTGTAGCTTACATCAACCATCAGGGAGGGACAAGAAGCTCCCTAGCAATGATGGAAGTATCAAAGATAATTCGCTGGGCAGAGTCTCACTCTTGCCACCTGTCAGCAATCCACATCCCGGGAGTGGAGAACTGGGAGGCGGATTTCTTAAGTCGTCAGACTTTTCATCCGGGGGAGTGGGAACTTCATCCGGAGGTCTTTGCCCAAATACTTCGACGTTGGGGCAAACCAGAGATAGATCTCATGGCGTCTCGACAGAACGCCAAGCTTCCTCGTTACGGGTCCAGATCCAGGGATCCGGGAGCGGTTCTGATAGATGCTTTGACAGCACCTTGGACCTTCGGGATGGCTTATGTGTTTCCACCCTTCCCGATGCTTCCTCGATTGATTGCCAGAATCAAACAGGAGAGAGCATCAGTGATTCTAATAGCGCCTGCATGGCCACGCAGGACTTGGTATGCAGATCTAGTGGACATGTCATCCTGTCCACCTTGGTCGCTACCTCTGAAACAGGACCTTCTGATCCAGGGTCCCTTCAAACATCAAAATCTAATTTCTCTGAAGCTGACTGCTTGGAAATTGAACGCTTGATTTTATCAAAACGTGGTTTTTCTGAGTCAGTTATTGATACCTTAATACAGGCTAGGAAGCCTGTTACCAGAAAGATTTACCATAAGATATGGCGCAAATACTTATATTGGTGCGAATCCAAGAGTTACTCATGGAGTAAGGTTAGGATTCCGAGGATATTGTCTTTTCTACAAGAAGGTTTAGAAAAGGGTTTATCCGCTAGTTCCTTAAAGGGACAGATTTCAGCTCTGTCCATTCTTTTACACAAACGTCTGTCAGAAGTTCCGGACGTTCAAGCTTTTTGTCAGGCTTTAGCTAGGATCAAGCCTGTGTTTAAAACTGTTGCTCCACCATGGAGTTTGAACTTAGTTCTTAATGTTTTACAGGGGGTTCCGTTTGAACCCCTTCATTCCATTGATATCAAGTTGTTATCTTGGAAAGTTCTGTTTTTAATGGCGATTTCCTCGGCTCGAAGAGTCTCTGAGTTATCTGCCTTACATTGTGATTCTCCTTATCTGATTTTTCATTCAGACAAGGTAGTTCTGCGTACTAAACCTGGGTTCCTACCTAAGGTGGTCACTAACAGGAATATCAATCAAGAGATTGTGGTTCCATCTTTGTGTCCTAATCCTTCTTCGAAAAAGGAACGTCTGCTACACAATCTAGATGTAGTCCGTGCCCTGAAATTTTATCTACAGGCAACTAAGGATTTTCGACAAACGTCTTCCCTGTTTGTCGTTTATTCTGGTCAGAGGAGAGGTCAAAAAGCTTCGGCTACCTCTCTCTCCTTTTGGCTTCGTAGCATAATACGGTTAGCCTATGAGACTGCTGGACAGCAGCCTCCTGAAAGAATTACAGCACATTCTACTAGAGCTGTGGCTTCCACTTGGGCCTTTAAGAATGAGGCTTCTGTTGAACAGATTTGCAAGGCTGCAACTTGGTCTTCTCTTCATACTTTTTCCAAATTTTACAAATTTGACACTTTTGCTTCTTCGGAGGCTGTTTTTGGGAGAAAGGTTCTTCAGGCAGTGGTTCCTTCCGTATAAAGAGCCTGCCTGTCCCTCCCGTCATCCGTGTACTTTAGCTTTGGTATTGGTATCCCATAAGTAATGAATGATCCGTGGACTGGATACACTTAACAAGAGAAAACATAATTTATGCTTACCTGATAAATTTATTTCTCTTGTGGTGTATCCAGTCCACGGCCCGCCCTGTCACTTTAAGGCAGGTAATTTTTCCATTAAACTACAGTCACCACTGCACCCTATGGTTTTCCTTTCTCTGCATGTTTTCGGTCGAATGACTGGTAATGGCAGTTAGGGGAGGAGCTATATAGCAGCTCTGCTGGGTGAATCCTCTTGCACTTCCTGTTGGGGAGGAGTTAATATCCCATAAGTAATGGATGATCCGTGGACTGGATACACCACAAGAGAAATAAATTTATCAGGTAAGCATAAATTATGTTTTTATTGTGCGGCATGGTGCGTTAAGCTCCATACCGCACAAAAGCCATGACGTGACTTGACGTGCTCGCGCAAGTTTTCCCCATAGACATCAATGGAGAAAAACTGTTAGAAAAAAGCGAACACCTGCGGTTGCGGAATGTCGATCGCTATAATGCAATCCCCATTGATGTCTATGGGGACAAGAAAGTTATGTATAAACCTAACACCCAAACATAAACCCCTAGTCTAAATACCCCTAATCCGCCACCCGCACATCCATTATTATTATTGAGTGTGTATTGTATATTTTTTTATACAACACTCTGATATGTTATCCCTTCTATATACCCTTATATGAAGTTATCATAACATTTAATTAGATCAAGATTAATATCATCTAAGAATCCCTTCATGTGTTTAAATATATAATTTCATATTTCTCAATATTTTTTCATAATTATGAGTATATACATCAGTTTCTATTTTTATTCCATCCCAATTGAAAGTAAGACAGACAGTATAAACTGCAATCACATTGTAAGATCTGTCAATCAATCATATGTGGATAAACAAGACTGACACATTGATGAACCAATATTAATACTGTATTATTGAGTGAACTGAAAACTGCTCAGGAATATAACTATCTCTTTAAAAATGAAGAGATATATACAGGCGCATACAAACCATGTAAATAATATTAAATTGGGCGCATATACAGTATATTGACTGAGGATTAACAGTAAAACGGTAATCACTCGATATTCTACCAATCACAATCCTGGAAAATGACGGACACCTATACGCTCCAATCATATTACGCTAAATGTGATTGACAGCCCTGGCAGCCAATCGGGGTCCATCTTAGGGTATAAAAATCACGCAAGAATGCAGCGAGATTGCCCTTTGATAAAGCAATGATGGTGAAATGCGTCAGTGGCGTCCTTGCTCTTTATTTTGAATTTCAAAAGCAACTCTATGGTCTAATTAGAAACCTCTTAGAGGCATTTACAATTTACTTACAAATATTTAGTTTTCAAACTTATGCGCTAATGGTATTATCCATAGCCATCATCTACATTGTAATTTAATAGTATTAACATAAGGCGATATAGGTTTTGAATCCTAGACTGTTTGAATATATTTGCCTCTAATCTGACTTAGATGATTCATAGGGAACGCTTTTGCATTTTTAATCTTTCTTAATTAATTTTATCATTATACCTAAATAAAGTTTCTTTTAACCTCTTTTTCATGTAATGGATAAAATGTTACTTTGTTGTAGACACTCAGTGCTATACAGTATACTCTTTTCTCAGCCTCTTGCTGAAAAAGTTTCAAATTATATTCTAAGTACACAAGTACCACCCTATTCCACATTAAATGTATTATATTAAGGACCTGTCTACCTATTTTCAGTAGTGCCATTGGTATATCTGTACCAAAATTAAAAAATCCTAACACTACAAAAAAGATTACAAAAAATAATAAACAAAATTATCCAAAATAATAAAAATTAAACCTAATCTAATACCTCTATAAAAACAAAAAAGCCACCCCAAAATAAAAAAACCCTAATCTAACACTAACCTATCAATAGCCTTTAGAAGGGCCTTTGGTAGGGAATTTCCCTAAGTTAAACAGCTCTTTTACATAAAAAAATTACAAATAACCCCCCAAACAGTAACCCCCCCCCAATTAAAAAAAAAAACTAAATCTAAAAAACCCTCTTTAGTGCCCATTAAAAAATAAAAAAATCCCTAATCTAAAAAAATAAAAAAAAAAAACACGCAGTAGCTCTCATCCTATTGGCTGATTTGAAAATTTCAGTCAATAGGAATGCAAGGTACCCTAAATATAAAACTGGTACCTTGCATTCAATCTTCAGAGTGCAGCGGCGATCGCATGAAGAGGATAATCCACGCTGGATGGCTCCGCAGCCGCCTTCGCTCCGGATGACAAAAGAAGGTGTCCCCGCACTGGATGAAGACAGAGCCGCCTGGAAGAAGACCTTCAGCTCCGTATTTCAGGTATGGCGAGTATCTATTTCAGGGTTAGTGTTAGGTTTTCTCCAACATAGGTGTGTCCGGTCCACGGCGTCATCCTTACTTGTGGGATATTCTCTTCCCCAACAGGAAATGGCAAAGAGTCCCAGCAAAGCTGGTCACATGATCCCTCCTAGGCTCCGCCCACCCCAGTCATTCTCTTTGCCGTTGCACAGGCAACATCTCCACGGAGATGGTTAAGAGTTTTTTGGTGTTTAAATGTAGTTTTTATTCTTCAATCAAGTGTTTGTTATTTTAAAATAGTGCTGGTATGTACTATTTACTCTGAAACAGAAAAAAGATGAAGATTTCTGTTTGTAAGAGGAAGATGATTTTAGCAGAAGTTACTAAAATCGATTGCTGTTTCCACACAGGACTGTTGAGATGAAGTAACTTCAGTTGGGGGAAACAGTTGGCAGACTTTTCTGCTTAAGGTATGACTGGCCATATTTCTAACAAGACTATGTAATGCTGGAAGGCTGTCATTTCCCCTTATGGGGACATGTAAGCCATTTTCTTAGTTAAATAAAAGAATAAAGGGCTTCATAGGGGCTTAAAAAACTGGTAGACATTTTTCTGGGCTAAAACGATTGCTTTGCTAGGCATATTTTGCAGATTCTAACTATTAATGGTTATTATAATCTTGGGGATTGTTTAGAAAAACGGCAGGCACTGTGTTGGACACCTTTTTCAGATGGGGGCCTTTTCTAGTTATAGACAGAGCCTCATTTTCGCGCCACTAATGCGCAGTTGTTTTTGGAGAGCAAGGCATGCAGATGCATGTGTGAGGAGCTAAGAATCACTGAAAAAGCTTATAGAAGGCATCATTTGGTATCGTATTCCCCTCTGGGCTTGGTTGGGTCTCAGCAAAGCATATAGCTGGGACTGTATAGGGGTTAAATGTAAAAACGGCTCCGGTTCCGTTAATTTAAGGGTTAAAGCTCTGAAATTTGGTGTGCAATACTTTTAATGCTTTAAGACACTGTGGTGAAATTTTGGTGAATTTTGAACAATTCCTTCATACTTTTTCACATATTCAGTAATAAAGTGTTTTCAGTTTGAAATTTAAAGTGACAGTAACGGTTTTATTTTAAAACGTTTTTTGTGCTTTGTTGACAAGTTTAAGCCTGTTTAACATGTCTGTACCATCAGATAAGCTATGTTCTATATGTATGAAAGCCAAGGTGTCTCCCCATTTAAATTTATGTGATAATTGTGCCATAGTGTCCAAACAAAGTAGGGACAGCAATGCCACAGATAATGATATTGCCCAAGATGATTCCTCAAATGAGGGGAGTAAACATGATACTACATCATCCCCTTCTGTGTCTACACCAGTTTTGCCCACACAAGAGGCCCCTAGTACATCTAGTGCGCCAATTCTTATTACCATGCAACAATTAACGGCTGTAATGGATAACTCTATAGCAAACATTTTATCCAAAATGCCTACTTATCAGAGAAAGCGCGATTGCTCTGTTTTAAACACTGTAGAGCAAGAGGACGCTGATGATAACTGTTCTGACATACCCTCACACCAATCTGAAGGGGCCATGAGGGAGGTTTTGTCTGAGGGAGAAATTTCAGATTCAGGAAAAATTTCTCAACAAGCTGAACCTGATGTTGTGACATTTAAATTTAAATTAGAACATCTCCGCGCACTGCTTAAGGAGGTATTATCTACTCTGGATGATTGTGACAATTTGGTCATTCCAGAGAAATTATGTAAGATGGACAAGTTCCTAGAGGTTCCGGTGCCCCCCGACGCTTTTCCTATACCCAAGCGGGTGGCGGACATAGTAAATAAAGAGTGGGAAAGGCCCGGCATACCTTTTGTCCCCCCCCTATATTTAAGAAATTATTTCCTATAGTCGACCCCAGAAAGGACTTATGGCAGACAGTCCCCAAGGTCGAGGGAGCGGTTTCTACTCTAAACAAATGCACTACTATTCCTATCGAAGATAGTTGTGCTTTCAAAGATCCTATGGATAAAAAATTAGAGGGTTTGCTTAAAACGATTTTTGTTCAGCAAGGTTACCTTCTACAACCAATTTCATGCATTGTTCCTGTCACTACGGCAGCGTGTTTCTGGTTCGAGGAACTAGAAAAGTCGCTCAATAAAGAATCTTCGTATGAGGAGGTTATGGACAGAGTTCAAGCACTTAAATTGGCTAACTCTTTTATTTTAGATGCCGCTTTGCAATTAGCTAGATTAGCGGCGAAAAATTCAGGGTTTGCTATCGTGGCGCGCAGAGCGCTTTGGCTAAAGTCTTGGTCAGCGGATGTGTCTTCCAAGACAAAATTGCTTAACATCCCTTTCAAGGGTAAAACATTATTTGGACCTGATTTGAAAGAGATTATTTCAGACATCACTGGGGGAAAGGGCCACGCCCTCCCACAGGATAGGTCTTTTAAGGCTAAAAATAAGCCTAATTTTCGTCCCTTTCGCAGAAACGGACCAGCCTCTAATTCTACATCCTCTAAGCAAGAGGGTAATACTTCACAACCCAAACCAGCCTGGAGACCAATGCAAGGCTGGAACAAGGGTAAGCAGGCCAAGAAGCCTACCACTGCTACCAAAACAGCATGAGGGGATGGCCCCCGATCCGGGACCGGATCTGGTGGGGGGCAGACTTTCTCTCTTTGCTCAGGCTTGGGCAAGAGATGTTCAGGATCCTTGGGCGCTAGAAATAGTTTCTCAAGGTTATCTCCTGGAATTCAAGGAACTACCCCCAAAGGGAAGGTTCCACAGGTCTCAATTATCTTCAAACCAAATAAAAAGACAGGCATTCTTACATTGTGTAGAAGACCTGTTAAAGATGGGAGTGATTCATCCAGTTCCAATAAGAGAACAAGGGATGGGTTTTTATTCCAACCTGTTCATAGTTCCCAAAAAAGAGGGAACATTCAGACCAATTTTGGATCTCAAGATCCTAAACAAATTTCTCAAGGTTTCATCGTTCAAAATGGAAACTATTCGAACGATCCTACCTACTATCCAGGAAAATCAATTTATGACTACCGTGGATTTAAAGGATGCGTACCTACATATTCCTATCCACAAGGAACATCATCAGTTCCTAAGGTTCGCTTTTCTGGACAAGCATTACCAGTTTGTGGCACTTCCATTCGGATTAGCCACTGCTCCAAGGATTTTCACAAAGGTACTAGGGTCCCTTCTAGCGGTTCTAAGACCAAGGGGCATTGCAGTAGTACCTTACTTGGACGACATCCTGATTCAAGCGTCGTCTCTGTCAAAAGCAAAGGCTCATACGGACATCGTCCTAGCCTTTCTCAGATCTCACGGATGGAAGGTGAACAAAGAAAAAAGTTCTCTGTCCCCGTCAACAAGAGTTCCCTTCTTGGGAACAATAATAGATTCCTTAGAAATGAGGATTTTTCTGACAGAGTTCAGAAAATCAAAAATTCTAAGCTCTTGTCAAGTACTTCATTCTGTTCTTCGTCCTTCCATAGCGCAGTGCATGGAAGTAATAGGATTGATGGTTGCAGCAATGGACATAGTTCCTTTTGCACGAATTCATCTAAGACCATTACAACTGTGCATGCTCAGACAGTGGAATGGGGATTATACAGACTTGTCTCCGACGATTCAAGTAGATCAAAAGACCAGAGATTCACTCCGTTGGTGGCTGACCCTGGACAATCTGTCACAGGGAATGAGCTTCCGCAGACCAGAGTGGGTCATTGTCACGACCGACGCCAGTCTGGTGGGCTGGGGCGCGGTCTGGGAACCCCTGAAAGCTCAGGGTCTATGGTCTCGGGAAGAATCTCTTCTCCCAATAAACATTCTGGAACTGAGAGCGATATTCAATGCTCTCAAAGCTTGGCCTCAACTAGCAAAGGCCAAATTCATAAGGTTTCAATCAGACAACATGACGACTGTTGCATATATCAATCATCAAGGGGGAACAAGGAGTTCCCTGGCGATGGAAGAAGTGACCAAAATAATTCAATGGGCGGAGGATCACTCCTGCCACTTGTCTGCAATCCACATCCCAGGAGTGGAAAATTGGGAAGCGGATTTTCTGAGTTGTCAGACATTCCATCCGGGGGAGTGGGAACTCCATCCGGAAATCTTTGCCCAAATAACTCAATTATGGGGCATTCCAGACATGGATCTGATGGCGTCTCGTCAGAACTTCAAGGTTCCTTGCTACGGGTCCAGATCCAGGGATCCCAAGGCGACTCTAGTAGATGCACTAGTAGCACATTGGACCTTCAACCTAGCTTATGTATTCCCACCGTTTCCTCTCATTCCCAGGCTGGTAGCCAGGATCAATCAGGAGAGGGCTTCGGTGATCTTGATAGCTCCTGCGTGGCCACGCAGGACTTGGTATGCAGACCTGGTGAATATGTCATCGGCTCCACCATGGAAGCTACCTTTGAGACAGGACCTTCTTGTTCAAGGTCCATTCGAACATCCGAATCTGGTTTCCCTCCAACTGACGGCTTGGAGATTGAACGCTTGATTTTATCAAAGCGTGGGTTTTCAGATTCTGTAATAGATACTCTGATTCAGGCTAGAAAGCCTGTAACTAGAAAAATTTACCATAAAATATGGAAAAAATATATCTGTTGGTGTGAATCTAAAGGATTCCCATGGAACAAGATAAAAATTCCTAAGATTCTATCCTTTCTACAAGAAGGTTTGGAGAAAGGATTATCTGCAAGTTCTCTGAAGGGACAGATCTCTGCTTTATCTGTTTTACTTCACAAAAGGCTGGCGGCTGTGCCAGATGTTCAAGCATTTGTTCAGGCTCTGGTTAGAATCAAGCCTGTTTACAGACCTTTGACTCCTCCCTGGAGTCTAAATCTAGTTCTTTCAGTTCTTCAAGGGGTTCCGTTTGAACCCTTACATTCCGTAGATATTAAGTTATTATCTTGGAAAGTTTTGTTTTTGGTTGCAATTTCTTCTGCTAGAAGAGTTTCAGAGTTATCTGCTCTGCAGTGTTCTCCGCCCTATCTGGTGTTCCATGCAGATAAGGTGGTTTTGCGTACTAAGCCTGGTTTTCTTCCGAAAGTTGTTTCCAACAAAAATATTAACCAGGAGATAGTTGTACCTTCTTTGTGTCCGAATCCAGTTTCAAAGAAGGAACGTTTGTTACACAATTTGGACGTAGTCCGTGCTCTAAAATTCTATTTAGAGGCTACTAAAGATTTCAGACAAACATCTTCCTTGTTTGTTGTTTATTCTGGTAAAAGGAGAGGTCAAAAAGTGACTTCTACCTCTCTTTCCTTTTGGCTTAAAAGCATTATCCGATTGGCTTATGAGACTGCCGGACGGCAGCCTCCTGAAAGAATCACAGCTCACTCCACTAGGGCTGTGGCTTCCACATGGGCCTTCAAGAACGAGGCTTCTGTTGACCAGATATGTAAGGCAGCGACTTGGTCTTCACTGCACACTTTTGCCAAATTTTACAAATTTGATACTTTTGCTTCTTCGGAGGCTATTTTTGGGAGAAAGGTTTTGCAAGCTGTGGTGCCTTCCTTTTAGGTGACCTGATTTGCTCCCTCCCTTCATCCGTGTCCTAAAGCTTTGGTATTGGTTCCCACAAGTAAGGATGACGCCGTGGACCGGACACACCTATGTTGGAGAAAACAGAATTTATGCTTACCTGATAAATTACTTTCTCCAACGGTGTGTCCGGTCCACGGCCCGCCCTGTTTTTTTTAATCAGGTCTGATGAATTATTTTCTCTAACTACAGTCACCACGGTATCATATGATTTCTCCTATATATATTTCCTCCTGTCCGTCGGTCGAATGACTGGGGTGGGCGGAGCCTAGGAGGGATCATGTGACCAGCTTTGCTGGGACTCTTTGCCATTTCCTGTTGGGGAAGAGAATATCCCACAAGTAAGGATGGATAGGATGGACCGGACACACCGTTGGAGAAAGTAATTTATCAGGTAAGCATAAATTCTGTTTTTTTGGGGGGTGTTTTTTTTGGGTGTTTTGTTTTAGATTAGTGATTTTTATATTATGTATAGGGCACTAAAGAGCTGAATGCCCATACAAATTCCCTTTTAGGGTTGGTTGGATGTGTTGGGGTTACTGTTAGGTGGTACTTTGCAATTTTTTAATGTAAAAGAGCTGTTTAACTTGGGGAAATGCCCTACAAAAGACCATTTTTTATGTAAGTGGCAAGAGTCCATGAGCTAGTGACATGGGATATACATTCCCACCAGGAGGGGGCAAAGTTTCCCAAACCTCAAAATGCCTATAAATCCACCCCCCACCTCACACATACCTTAGTTTTACAAACTTTGCCTCTCATGGAGGTGGTGAAGCAAGTTGTGCTTGATTTCTTCTGTGATAGGCGCTTCTAAGCATATTGAAGCCCTGTTCCTCTTAAAGAACAGTGTTCGTCTGAGGGATGTGAAGGAAGTATTGCCTGATGATTCCATGTTTTCACCTATGGGAAATCTATTCTAAGGCTCTCTGTAAATCGGTCACAGGGATTCATCTGCTGCCTCCCTTTACAGATTGACATTATACTCCTCTACCATTACCTCTACTGATATGTTTCAGTACTGGTCTGACTGTCTGCTATATGTGGATGGGTGTCTTCTGGTAAGTATATATCATTTTTTAAGACACTCTCAGCTATGTTTGGCACTTTATCTTATAAAGTTTTAAATGAATTTTGTATATATTTGCCAGCAGCACATGGCAAACAACAGGGAAAAAAATCCTTACACAAGAGTCCATGAGCTAGTGACATATGGGATATACATTCCTACCAGGAGGGGGCAAAGTTTCCCAAACCTCAAAATGCCTATAAATACACCTCCTACCTCACATATACCTTAGTTTTAAAAACTTTGCCTCCTTGTGGAGGTGGTGAAGAAAGTTGTGCTTGATTTTCTTCTGTGATAGGTGCTTCTAAGCATATTAAAGCCCAGTTCCTCTCAAAGTACAGTGTTTGTCTGAGGGATGGGAAAGGGAGTATTGCCTAACAATGCCATGTTTTCACCTATGGGGAATCTATTCTAATACTCTCTGGATTCATCTTTGCCTCCCTTTGCAGATCGACATTATACTCCTCTACCATTACCCCTGCTGATATGTTTCAGTACTGGGTTGGTTGTCTGATATATGTGGATGGGTGTCTTCTGGTAAGTATATATAATTTTTTAAGACATTCTCAGCTATGTTTGGCACTTTATATTATAAAGTTTAAAAAGTATAAAACATTATGTTTTTAATGTTATTTCTTCTTTTTTGTTACATTTTGCAAGATGTCGCAGACTGATCCTGCCTCTGATCTTACTGTAGGAATTAAGCTACCTGAACACAATTCTACCAAAGCTAAGTGTGTATCTTGTAAATTAGCTGATCTTACTTCTTCAGCTCCATAATGTGGCACTTGTTATGAAAAATGATTACATGCTGATAAAGTTTCTACAAGTACAAATACATCAACTGTTAAACTTTCACAGTCTAATGTACATGATATTCCTGTAGATATAAAAGATTATATTGCTGCAGCCATAGAGAAGGCTATGACTGCTATTCTGCCTTCAAATAAATGTAAAAGGTCTCTCCTAACTTCTCTTAAATCTGATGAAGTTTGTATTGATAGACAACATACTGAAGTATCTTTTGCTGATGAGGATTTCTCTGGCTCAAATCAACCTTTCTTCTTAAGATTGAATATATTCATTCTTTATTAAAGGAAGTATTGTTTACTTTGGGTATTGAGGAATCTAGTCCTCTTGATAACAAGAATAGCAAACTTTTGAATTCTGTTTTAATACTTCTGAGGTTACTTCTGAAGTTTTTCCTATTCCAGATGCTATCTCTCATAAAAATGTTTTTAGAATAGGGGTTGTATATAGGCCAATCTGTTATTAGATGAAATAACCAAAATGACCATGAAGGGTAAGGTTATAGTACTGGGGGACTTTAATTTGCCAGATATAGACTGGAAGATTCCTTCTGCTAGATCGGCTAGAAGCAGGTATATTCTTGAATCTCTGCTAGGGGAATCACTTGAACAATTAGTCAAGGAACCAACTCGTAAGGAAGCTATATTAGATCTAATACTTACAAACAGTGATACAGTTTCAGATGTGTCTGTAGGTGAGAAACTTAGGATCCAGTGATCATCAATCTGTTTGGTTTAGTATTCATGTTCAGGAACTGTCCACCCAGACTAAAACAAAAGTTTTAGACTTTAGGACGGCAGATTTTTCATTAATGGGAGAATACCTAAAGAACTATTTAAAGGGGAAAACTCTTATTACAGGGGTTCAAGAACAGTGGGAATTTGTGAAAGGTGCCATTTTAGATGCAACCGCACACTGTATTAGACATGTCTGTAAAAGTAAAAGAAAGCGGAAACCAATTTGGTTTTCCAAAGAAGTTGCACATGCTGTAAAGACAAAAAAGATAGCTTATAAAAATTACAGACACACACAAGCAGATGATGATATGAAAATATGGAGACTCCAACAAAAAAAGACTAAGCAGTTAATTAGGAAGGTTAAAGCTCATGCAGAAGAGAAGATAGCACAGTCAGTAAAACATGGGGACAAAACATTCTTTAGATATATCAGTGAAAGAAGAAAAAATAAGGTAGGAATAGTAAAATTGAAATCAGTTGATGGTAGAATAATAGAAGGAGATAAGCAGATTGCAGACTGTCTCAATGATTACTTCTGTTCTGTTTTCACTAAAGATTGTGAAGATACAATGTCTACATTAAGGGATGCAACGCAAAATAGAAACAAGCTTAACAGTAATCTTTTTACAGAGGATGAGGTTTTGTTAGCATTATCAAAAATAAATGTTACAAAGGCAGTGGGTCCTGATAATATTCATCCAAGGGTTTTAAAAGAACTTCGATCAGTGCTAACTGTCCCATTAACTGATCTGTTTAATCAGTCACTATTAACAGGAGCTGTCCCAGATGATTGGAGAATAGCAAATGTAATACCCCTTCATAAAAAGGGCAGTAGAGAAGAATCTGGCAACTACAGGCCAGTTAGTTTAACTTCAGTAGTAGGGAAATTAATGGAAAGCCTCTTAAAAGAAAGAATTATGACTTACATAAAGACAAACAATTTAGAGGACCAAAATCAGCATGGTTTTACTTCAGGGAGATCATGTCAGACTAATCTAATTGACTTCTTTGATTATGTAACAAAAGTATTAGACAAGGGAGGAGCAGTTGATGTAGCATATCTAGATTTCAGCAAAGCATTTGACACCGTCCCACACAATAAACTTATTCACAAACTATATCTCCTTGGTCTAGATTCAAAAATTGTGAACTGGGTGGAATGCTGGCTTAAGGACAGAAAACAAAGTGTCTTAGTAAATGGAGTTCATTCAGCAGAGGGGGCTGTTACTAGTGGTGTTCCTCAGGGGTCAGTTCTGGGGCCTGTTTTGTTTAACATATTTATCTGCGATATCAGCAAAGGGCTACAGGGGAAAGTATGTCTCTTTGCAGATGATACAAAAATTTGCAACAGAGTGGATGTTCCAGGGGGGGGTAGACAAAATGAGAAGTGATATACAACAATTGGAGGATTGGACAAATGACTGGGGTCTAAAGTTTAACACAGCAAAGTGTAAAATAATGCATTTAGGGAAGAAAAATCCAAATGTTAATTACAGACTCAATGACACTTTACTGACTGTTACAGACGAGGAACAGGACTTGGGAATTATTATTTCAGATGATTTAAAACTTAGTAAACAATGTAGTAATGCAGCGAGTAAGGCTAGCAGAATGCTTGGATGTATTGGTAGAGGTTTTTGCAGCAGAAATAGTAAGGTTCTTATGCCACTTTATAGATCATTAGTTAGGCCTCATCTTGAGTATTGTGTGCAGTTCTGGAGACCATATCTTCAGAAGGATATTAACAAACTTGAATCTGTGCAAAGGAGGGCTACCAAAATGGTACATGGTCTAAAAAATAAAACTTACCAGGATAGGCTCAATGACCTAAATATGTATAGCTTAGAGGAGAGAAGGGAAAGAGGTGATATGATAGCAACTTTCAAGTACATTAAAGGGTTTAGTAAAACTGAGGCTGTGGGTATTTTACATAAAATGGAAAATTCAAGAACAAGGGGTCATGAGCTCAAGCTAAAGGGTAGTAGATTCAGAAGTAATTTGAGGAAGCACTTCTTTACAGAAAGAGTGATTGATTTATGGAATAAACTTCCTCAAGAGGTAGTAGCAACAAACACTGTGGGGGACTTTAAAAATGCATGGGACAAGCATAGGGCTATCCTACGAACTAGATAAGTTTATACTGTTAGGTAAGGTCGGGCAGACTTGCTGGGCCTATGGCTCTTATCTGCCGTCAATATCTATGTTTCTATGTTTCTATGTTTCATATGTTTACTAAGGAATGGTCTAAACTTGGTGGTTATTTTAACCCTTCTTCTAGGTTTAAAAAGCTTAATCCTTTACCTGTGGCTAATTTAGACCTAGATTTGGAGTTTGGAGTTAGCCGTGAAAACCAGCGTTAGAGGCTCCTAACGCTGGTTTTAGACTACCGCCGGTATTTGGAGTCACTCAAAATAGGGTCTAACGCTCACTTTTCAGCCGCGACTTTTCCATACCGCAGATCCCCTTACGTAAATTGTGTATCCTATCTTTTCAATGGGATCTTTCTAACTCCGGTATTTCGAGTCGTTTCTGAAGTGAGCGTTAGACATCTAACGACAAAACTCCAGCCGCAGGAAAAAAGTCAGTAGTTAAGAGCTTTCTGGGCTAACGCCGGTTTATAAAGCTCTTAACTACTGTACTCTAAAGTACACTAACACCCATAAACTACCTATGTACCCCTAAACCGAGACCCCCCCACATCGCCGACACTCGAATAAATTTTTGTAACCCCTAATCTGCCGACCGCCACCTACGTTATCCTTATGTACCCCTAATCTGCTGCCCCTAACACCGCCGACCCCTTTATTATATTTATTAACCCCTAATCTGCCCCCCTCAACGTCGCCTCCACCTGCCTACACTTATTAACCCCTAATCTGCCGAACGGACCTGAGCGCTACTATAATAAAGTTATGAACCCCTAATCCGCCTCACTAACCCTATAATAAATAGTATTAACCCCTAATCTGCCCTCCCTAACATCGCCGACACCTAACTTCAATTATTAACCCCTAATCTGCCGACCGGAGCTCACCGCTATTCTAATAAATGTATTAACCCCTAAAGCTAAGTCTAACCCTAACACTAACACCCCCCTAAGTTAAATATAATTTAAATCTAACAAAATTAATTATCTCTTATTAAATAAATTATTCCTATTTAAAGCTAAATACTTACCTGTAAAATAAATCCTAATATAGCTACAATATAAATTATAATTATATTATAGCTATTTTAGGATTAATATTTATTTTACAGGTAACTTTGTATTTATTTTAACCAGGTACAATAGCTATTAAATAGTTAAGAACTATTTAATAGCTAAAATAGTTAAAATAATTACAAATTTACCTGTAAAAGAAATCCTAACCTAAGTTACAATTAAACCTAACACTATACTATCAATAAATTAATTAAATAAACTACCTACAATTACCTACAATTAACCTAACACTACACTATCAATAAATTAATTAAATACAATTCCTACAAATAAATACAATTAAATAAACTTGCTAAAGTACAAAAAATAACAAAGAACTAAGTTACAAAAAATAAAAAAATATTTACAAACATAAGAAAAATATTACAACAATTTTAAACTAATTACACCTACTCTAAGCCCCCTAATAAAATAACAAAGCCCCCCAAAATAAAAAAAATGCCCTACCCTATTCTAAATAACTAAAGTTCAAAGCTCTTTTACCTTACCAGCCCTGAACAGGGCCCTTTGCGGGGCATGCCCCAAGAAGTTCAGCTCTTTTGCCTGTAAAAGAAAAAATACAATACCCAAGCCCCCCAACATTACAACCCACCACCCACATACCCCTAATCTAACTCAAACCCCCCTTAAATAAACCTAACACTAAGCCCCTGAAGATCTTCCTACCTTATCTTCACCTCACCGGGTTCAACGATCTGTCCAGAAGAGCTCCTCCGATGTCCTGATCCAAGCCCAAGCGGGGGGCTGAAGAGGTCCATGATCCGGATGAAGTCTTAATCCAAGCGGGAGCTGAAGAGGTCCATGATCCGGATGAAGTCTTCTATCAACGGCATCTTCAATCTTCTTTCTTCCGGATCCATCTTGCAGACCTCCGACGCGGAACATCCTGCTGTCCCGATGGACTAACGATGAATGATGGTTCCTTTAAGGGATGTCATCCAAGATGGCGTCCCTCGAATTCCGATTGGCTGATAGGATTCTATCAGCCAATCGGAATTAAGGTAGGAATATTCTGATTGGCTGATGGAATCAGCCAATCAGAATCAAGTTCAATCCGATTGGCTGATCCAATCAGCCAATCAGATTGAGCTCGCATTCTATTGGCTGATCGGAACAGCCAATAGATTGCGAGCTCAATCTGATTGGCTGATTGAATCAGCCAATCGGATTGAACTTAAATCTGATTGGCTGATTCCATCAGCCAATCAGAATATTCCTACCTTAATTCCGATTGGCTGATAGAATCCTATCAGCCAATCGGAATTCGAGGGACGCCATCT
The DNA here is from genome assembly GCF_027579735.1 of Bombina bombina. NCBI lineage: Eukaryota > Metazoa > Chordata > Amphibia > Anura > Bombinatoridae > Bombina > Bombina bombina. The sequence goes on along the minus strand of NC_069500.1, from coordinate 1,331,824,996 downwards.
TGGATGACGTCCCTTAAAGGAACCGTCATTCGTCGTTAGTCCGTCGGGCCAGCAGGATGTTCCGCGTCGGAGGTCTGCAAGATGGATCCGGAAGAAAGAAGATTGAAGATGCCGTTGATAGAAGACTTCATCCGGATCATGGACCTCTTCAGCTCCCGCTTGGATGAAGACTTCATCCGGATCATGGACCTCTTCAGCCCCCCGCTTGGGCTTGGATCAGGACATCGGAGGAGCTCTTCTGGACAGATCGTTGAACCCGGTGAGGTGAAGATAAGGTAGGAAGATCTTCAGGGGCTTAGTGTTAGGTTTATTTAAGGGGGGTTTGGGTTAGATTAGGGGTATGTGGGTGGTGGGTTGTAATGTTGGGGGGCTTGGGTATTGTATTTTTTCTTTTACAGGCAAAAGAGCTGAACTTCTTGGGGCATGCCCCGCAAAGGGCCCTGTTCAGGGCTGGTAAGGTTAAAGAGCTTTGAACTTTAGTTATTTAGAATAGGGTAGGGCATTTTTTTTATTTTGGGGGGCTTTGTTATTTTATTAGGGGGCTTAGAGTAGGTGTAATTAGTTTAAAATTGTTGTAATATTTTTCTTATGTTTGTAAATATTTTTTTATTTTTTGTAACTTAGTTCTTTTTTATTTTTTGTACTTTAGCAAGTTTATTTAATTGTATTTATTTGTAGCAATTGTATTTAATTAATTTATTGATAGTGTAGTGTTAGGTTAATTGTAGGTAATTGTAGGTAGTTTATTTAATTAATTTATTGATAGCATAGTGTTAGGTTTAATTGTAACTTAGGTTAGGATTTCTTTTACAGGTAAATTTGTAATTATTTTAACTATTTTAGCTATTAAATAGTTCTTAACTATTTAATAGCTATTGTACCTGGTTAAAATAAATACAAAGTTACCTGTAAAATAAATATTAATCCTAAAATAGCTATAATATAATTATAATTTATATTGTAGCTATATTAGGATTTATTTTACAGGTAAGTATTTAGCTTTAAATAGGAATAATTTATTTAATAAGAGATAATTAATTTCGTTAGATTTAAATTATATTTAATTTAGGGGGGTGTTAGTGTTAGGGTTAGTCTTAGCTTTAGGGGTTAATACATTTATTAGAATAGCGGCGAGATTGGGTCAGCAGATTAGGGGTTAATAATTGAAGTTAGGTGTCGGCGATGTTAGGGAGGGCAGATTAGGGGTTAATACTATTTATTATAGGGTTAGTGAGGCGGATTAGGGGTTAATAACTTTATTATAGTAGCGGTGCGGTCCGGTTGGCAGATTAGGGCTTAATAAGTGTAGGTAGCTGGAGGCGACGTTGTGGGGGGCAGATTAGGGGTTAATAAATATAATATAGGGGTCGGCGATGTTAGGGCAGCAGATTAGGGGTACATAAGGATAATGTAAGTAGCGGCGGTTTACGGAGCGGCAGATTAGGGGTTAATAATAATATGCAGGGGTCAGCGATAGCGGGGGTGGCAGATTAGGGGTTAATAAGTGTAAGGTTAGGGGTGTTTAGACTCGGGGTACATGTTAGGGTGTTAGGTGCAGACGTAGAAGTGTTTCCTCATAGCAAACAATGGGGCTGCGTTAAGAGCTGAACGCGGCTTTTTTGCAGGTGTTAGGTTTTTTTTCAGCTCAAACAGCCCCATTGTTTCCTATGGGGGAATCATGCACAAGCACGTTTTTGAGGCTGGCCGCTTGCGTAAGCAACTCTGGTATCGAGAGTTGAAGCTGCATTAAAAATGCTCTACGCTCCTTTTTTGGAGCCTAACGCAGCCTTTTTGTGGACTCTCAATACCAGAGTTATTTTTATGGTGCGGCCAGAAAAAAGCCGGCGTTAGTTTTTCGGGTCGTTACCGACAAAACTCCAAATCTAGCCGTTAGAGTTTTGGGAAAAAGTCCCTAAGGTTGATGGCGCTATTTCTACTCTTCCCAATCGTACTACTATTTCTATGGAAGATAGTACTTACTTTAAGGATCCTTTCGATAGGAAGATTGAATCTTATCTTAGAAAAGGATATTTACATACTGGCTATATTCTTAGAACTGCTATTTCTATGGCTGATGTTGCTGCTGCTTTAACTTTTTGGTTGGACTCAACAGTTAAAAGACCCTGCATTTTCTAGCATTGTTCTTTTACTTCAACATGCTAATCATTTCATTTGTGATGCTATATTTGATGTCATTAAGATTGATATTAAATCTATGTCTTTAGCTATTTCTACTAGAAGAGCTTTATGGATTAAATCTTGGAATGCTGATATGGTGTTTAAATATAAATTACTATCTTTATCATTTCAGGGTAGTAATTTATTTGGTTCTCAATTGGATTCTATTATTTCCACTATCAGCGGGGGAAAGGGAGTTTTTCTGCCCCAAGATAAGAAATCTAAGGGTAACTTTAAAGCTCCCAATCGTTTTTGTTCATTTCGTCAGAATAGAGTACAAAAGACCTCTCCTTCCCCTAAGGCCTCTGGCTCTAATTGGAGACCATCTCCGAATTGGAATAAATCCAAGGCTTATAAAAAAACAAATCCAGTCCCTAAGACTGCATGAAGGTGGGGCCCTTAAACCAGTTCAACTGGTGGGGGGCAGACTGAAATTATTTTAACACATTTGGACAGTATCTGTTCAAAATCATTGGATTCAGAATATTGTTTCTCAGGGGTATCGAATAGGTTTCAGAATAAGACCTCCCATGGGATGATTCTTTCTTTCTCATGTTCCAACAAACCCTGTGAAGGCTCAGGCTTTTCGAAACTGTGTTTCAGACCTAGAGCTTTCAGGGGTGATTGTTCCAGTTCCTCTGCAGGAATGGGGTTTGGGTTTTTATTCCAATCTATTCATTGTCCCAAATAAAGAAGATTCGTTCAGACCAATTCTGTTCTGAAATTTTTAAATTGTTTTGTAAGAGTCCCAACTTACAAGATGGTGACTATAAGGACTATTCTGTCTTTTGTTAAGCAAGGTCATTTCATGTCCACAATAGACTTACAGGACGCTTATCTTCACATTCCAATTCATCCAGACCACTATCGATTTCTGAGATTCTCTTTTCTAGACAAGCATTATTAATTTGTCGCTCTTCCGTTTGACCTAGCGACAGCTCCAAGAATCTGACAGACAAGAGACAAATGAAGTTAGTTTTAGCTTGTCTAAACCTTCAGTCTCTATCATTCTCTTCAGTAACTATGTGCATGAAAGTTTTAGGTCTCATGACTGCAGCATCGGACGTGATCCTCTTTGCTCGTTTTCATATGAGGCCTCTACAGCTTTGCATGTTGCACCAATGGTTCAGGGATTATACTCAGATATCACAACTGATATACTTAAATCCCAACACTCAACTCTCTCCGATATGGTGGTTAGACCATCACCTTATTGTTCAAGGGGCCTCATTTGTTCGTCCCACCTGGACTCTGATCACAACAGATGCAAGTCTCACAGGTTGGGGAACTGTCTGGGGGTCTCTGACAGCACAAGGGGTTTGGTATCCTCAAGAGACGAGGTTACCAATCAATATTTTAGAAGAGAACTTTACATTAGTTGTCAAACAGACAATATCACAACAGTGGCATATGTCAATCATCAAGGAGGGACTCGCAGTCCTTCAGCAATTAAGGACGTATCTCAGATACTTTCTTTGGTGGAATCCAACTCTTGTCAAATGTCTGAGATTTATTTCCCAGGTGTAGACAATTGGGAAGCGGATTATCTCAGCTGTCAGACCTTGCATCCGGGGGAGTGGTCTCTCCATCCAGATGTGTTTTTTCATCTTGTACAGATGTGGGGTCTTCCAGAAATAGATCTGATGGCCTCCTGTCTAAACAAGAAGCTTCTTAGATACATTTCCAGGTCCAGGGATATTCAGGCGGAGATGGTGGATGCCTTAGCAGTTCCTTGGTTTTACCAACCTGCTTATATTTTTCCACCTCTTCTTCCAAGTGTGATCTCCAAGATCATAATGAAACAATCTCATGTGTTTCTGATAGCACCAGCATGGCTTCACAGGTTTTGGAATGCGGATCTTGTCCGGATGTCCAGTTGCCAGTATTGGCCAATTCCTCTAAGGCCAGACCTTCTGTCTCAAGGGCCGTTTTTTCCATCAGGATCTCAAATCTCTAAATTTGAAGGCATGGAAATTGAACGCTTAGTGCTTAGTCATAGAGGTTTCTCTGACTCAGTGATTAACACTATGATACAGATTCGTAAGTCTGTTTCAAGGAAAATATATCATCGGGTTTGGAAAACCTATATTTCATGGTGTTTCACTCATAAATATTCTTGGCGTTCTTTCAGAATTCCTAGGATTTTACAGTTTCTTCAGGATGGTTTGGATAAGAGTTTGTCTGCAAATACTTTGAAAGGACACATTTCTGCTCTTTCTGTCTTATTGCATAGAAAGATTGCTAAACTTCCTGATATTCATTGTTTTGTTCAGGCTTTGATTCGTATCAAACCTGTTATCAAATCTATTTCTCCTACTTGGAGTCTCAATTTGGTTTTGAAGTTTTTTCAGGCTTCTCGTTTTAAGCCTATACATTCTCTATCTATTAAATTACTTTCCTGGAAAGTGTTATTTCTTTTGGTTATCTCTTCTGCTAGAAGAGTTTCTGAATTGTCTGCTTTCTGTGAGTCTCCTTATCTGATTTTCCATCAAGATAAAGCTGTTTTGCGAACTTAATTTAAATTTTTGCTTAAAGTCGTAAATTCTAACAACATTAATAGGGAAATTGTTGTTAGTTTCTTGTGACCTAATCCTAAGAATACTCTTGAAAGGTCTTTACATTCTTTGGCTGTGCTAAGAGCTTTGAAATATTATGTTGAGGCTACTAAAGATTTCAGAAAGACTTCTAGTCTATTTGTTATTTTTTCTGGTTCCAGGAAAGGTCAGAAAGCTCTGCCATTTCTCTGACATCTTGGTTGAAACTTTTGATTCACAAATCTTATTTGGAGGTGGGGCAGTCTCCACCTCGGAGAATTACAGCTCATTCTACTAGAGCAGTTGCCACTTCTTGGGCTTTCAAGAATGAAGCTTCAGTTGATCAAATTTGCAAAGCAGCAACTTGGTTTTCTTTGCATACTTTTACTAAATTTTACAGTTTTGATGTGTTTGATTCTTCGGAAGCAGCCTTTGGTAGAAAGGTTCTTCAGGCAGTTGTCTCAGTTTGATTCTAGTGCCTTTGATTTAAGTTTTTTGAAATTTTTAAGAAAACTTAATAATTTTTTTGGATTTAATTTCTCAGCGGACTTAGCTGTTGTTATTTTATCCCTCCCTCTCTAGTGACTCAGGGATTTCCACATCTTGGGTATTATATCCCATACGTCACTAGCTCATGGACTCTTGCCACTTACATGAAAGAAAACATAATTTATGTAAGAACTTACCTGATAAATTCATTTCTTTTATAGTGGCAAGAGCCCATGAGACCCACCCTATTTTTTGTGGTTATGATTTTCCTCTTTTTATATGCTTTTTACTCCTTTTTTTTTTACAGCTCACTTCTTGGCTACATGTTAAACTAAGGTATGTGTGAGGTGTATTTTTAGGCATTTTGAGGTTTGGGAAACTTTGCCCCCTCCTGGTAGGAATGTATATCCCATATGTCAATAGCTCATGGACTCCTGCCACTATGAAAGAAATGAATTTATCAGGTTCTTACATAAATTATGTTTTTAAGGGTATTGGTAGTTTGTTAGATTAGGGGGTGTTTTTATTTTGGGGTGGCTTTTTTGTTTTTTTAGGGCTATTAGATTAGGTTTAATTTTTATTATTTTGGATAATTTTTTTATATTTTGTAATCTTGAATTTTTTTATTTTTCGTAGTGTTAGGATTTTTTTAAATTTGTAATTTAGGTTTTTTGATTTTTAGTTTATTTTTTTATTTTTTTTAAATAGTTATGTTAGGTTTATTTATAGTTTAATTTAATTTTTTATTTCACAGGTAAGTTTTTATTTATTTTAAGGTAGTTATAGTGTAACTTTAATTTACTGGGTGTTAGGTTTAGGGGGTTAATAGTTTAATTTAGTGTGTCGCGATGTGGGGGGCCGGTGGTTTAGAGTTTAATAGGTATATTTTAGTAGTTGTGATTTGGGGGTTGGCGGTTTAAGGGTTAATAGGTTTATTATAGTAGTTGTTATGTGTGGGTTCGGCTATTTAAGGGGTTAATAGGTTTATTTAGTGTTGGTGATGTGGGGGAGAAGCGGATAAGGGGTTAATACTTTAATTTAGGTAGTCGCGATGTGGGTGGGCGGCGGATTTGGGGTTAATAGGTTTAATATAATATTTGCGATGCTGGGGATGGCGGTTTAGGGGTTAATAGGTAGTTTATGGGTGTTAGTGTACTTTGTAACATTTTTGTTATGAGTTTTGTGAAACATTTCTGTTTCACAAAATCCATAACTACTGGTCTTTGATCGCGGAATGGATTGTGGCGGTATTAGCTATAACGCTAGCGTAATAGCCTGACCAAACAATTTGTAATATGGGTGACCTGACAATTCCACACTCAAAAGCCATTTTTTGAGTGCGGAATGGAGAGATGTGGTACAGGCTAAAACAATAGCGATATAGCTGTATTGCCGCGACTTGTAATACGGGTGACCTGCCATTCCACACGCAAAAGCCAATTGTTCAGGGGTATAGCCGTACCACAAAACTTGTAATTTAGGTGATAGATTGCTGCTCCTTCACAAACATTATGTACCTTCTATTTTACTTTAGAGGCACAATAATAATCCAAGGTATAATTCTCAATGAAATCGAGAAAAAAAAAAAAAGTTAAAAACAGTATATTAACTGTAAATGCTAAAGGCCCCAGCAGTGCAAACAGGAGGAATAATACTATTACAGACTTTAAAGATAAAATGGGAGACCCTTGAGTGGGGAAGGGCAGAGGATAAGTGAGTTCTAAAGGGAAGGGATTACAATTTATACCAGAAATGACTAAAATACATCTTTGACTGGAATAAATCTATGAATGGCTTTGGACAGTACTTACCTTTTAAGGAAAAACAATGAATGATACTTTCTGAAGCTTTTATTGTGTAATACATTGGCCTCTATTTATCAAAGTCTGGCGGACCTGATCCGACAGTGCGGATCAGGTCCGCCAGACCTCACTGAATACGGAGAGCAATACGCTCTGCGTATTCAACATAGCACCAGCAGCTCACAAGAGCTGCTGGTGCAACGCCGCCCCCTGCAGAATCGCGGCCAATTGGCCACCAGCAGAAGGGTGTCAATCAACCCGATCGTACTCGATCGGGTTGAATTGCGGCGATGTCTGTCCACCTGCTCAGAGCAGGCGGACAGGTTATGGAGCAGCGGTCTTTGTGACCGCTGCTTCATAACTGCTGTTTCTGGTAAACCTGCAGGCTCGCCAGAAACACGGGCCTCAAGCTCTATCCGGAGCTTGATAAATATGCCCCATTATATGAATTGCATCATGTTATTCCTAAAAGTCATGGATTATGCAATCATAACTTAGCTTACATCACTCTGCTGAACAAATTGCCCTTTATCAGCTCTAGAAATCATACAGTGTCATTCTCTGTTATTTGTTAGTGTTTGAGATGCCTCGTACTTGTGTGAACTGTGCAGATAACTTCTGCTATGTTTGTGATGAAGTGACTTTTGCATCACAAAAGCACAGTATAACCACTATGGTTAAGACAACCTATAACCTTTATTTTGTCTGCACAATTGGAGATCAGAACAAGTGTTGGACCCTATTCATATGCTGCAACACTTGTGCAATAAATCTTCCTCAGCTTTTAAGTACCTCCGTTGAAAATTTCCAAGGTTAAGTAAAGCCAGGATAAAAGAAAATGTCTTTGTTGGTCCTCAGATTCGTGAACGTCTTCGAGATGATGCATTTGGCAATGCACTGCGTGGTAAGGAAAAGATGGCATGGAGAGCCTTCAACTTTGTGGCAATAAATACAGGTTGTTGTTTGGAAACCTCCTCAAGCCATACAAAAGCCTTGGTTGTAACATAACACTAAAGATACATTTTTTGCACTCTCATCAGGGCCGGATTGGGAATAAAAAGCAGCCTTAGAAAATTTGGAAACCAGCCCTATTTTCTGTTGACTCAGTATAATGCACACACCCCATTTTTCTCAAAGAAGATTATTGGATACTTCTTCCCCCAATATTTTGTTTCAGAATTATATTATACTAGTTGGTAAGCTTGCCCAGAGGGCAGTCTATGTATTGGAAATACAAAAAATAAAAAATAGAACTACAGGAAAAAATAAACACATTATCCAAAATAAAAAAATTCAACTTAATCCCTATGAAAATAAAAAAAAAAAACCCAAAATAAAAACACCCTTTAACCTAATGCTAAACTGCCAATAGCCCTTAAAAGGGCTTTTTGTATGGCATTGCCCTAAGTTAAACAGCTCTTTTGCAGTTACAAAAAATTCTAAGTCCCCCCTAACAGTAAAACTCACCACCCACCAAACTCCCTAAAATAAATAAACCTAACACTAAAAAAACTAAACTACCCATTGCCCTAAAAAGGGAATTTGTATGGGCATTGCCCTTTAAAGAGCATTCAGCTCTTTTGCTGCACTTAAAAGGGCATTCAGCTCTTTTAAGAAGTGCCCATAACCCTAATCTAAAACCCCCAAAAATTAAAAAAATAAACCTAAGTTTAAATTAAGCTAAAATTACAGAAAATAAAAAAATCTAATATTACAGAAAATAAAAAACAAAATTATCAAATTTTAAAAAATTAAATCCCTAATCCCTATGAAAATATAATAGCCCCCCAAAATAAAAACACCCCCTAATCTAATGCTAAACTACAAATAGCCATTAAAATGGCTTTTTGTAAGGCATTGCCCTAAGATAAACAGCTCTTTTACATTAAAAATAAGCAAAGTCCCTTCTAACAGTAAAACCCACCACACACCAAACCCCCCAAAATAAAAAATGTAACACTAAAAAACCTAAACTATCCATTGCCCTGAAAAGGGCATTTGTATGGGCATTGCCCTTAAAAGGTAATTCAGCTCTTTTGCTGCCCATCCCTAATAAAAAAAAAATATTTAAAAAAAAAAACCCCTAAGTCTAACCCCTAGGTTGGTACTCAAGGTTGCTGAAGTTCGGCGGAGAAGGTCCTCTTCTAGGCGTTGAAGTCTTCTTCCAAGCGGCCGACATCTTCTTCCAAGTGGGGACCTCTTCTTTCTTCATCCAGGACAGCGTAACTGAAGACTGGAAACGGCAGAACTGAAGACCGGCGACCGCGTAGCCATGGAGCATAGAGGATTCTCTTCTTCCGATCGCCGCCGTACACTGAATAGTGAATTCAAGGTACGTGATTAAAGATGACGTCCCTTGAATTCCTATTGGCTGATTTGATTCTTCAAATTCAAATCAGCCAATAGGATGAGAACTACTAAAATCCTATTGGCTGTTCAAATTAGCCAATAGGATTTCAGTAGCTCTCATCCTATTGGCTGATTTGAATTTGAAAAATCAAATCAGCCAATAGGAATTCAAGGGACGCCATCTTAAATCGTGTACCTTGAATTCACTATTCAGTGTACGGCGGAGATCGTACGAAGAGGATCCTCCTCGCTCCATGGCTCCGCGGTCGCCGGTCTTCAGTTCCAGGGTCGCCGGTCTTTAGCTCCGTGGTCATCGGTCTTCAGCTCCGCTCTCCGCTACCGCGCCAGCTTGTTCCTGGAAGAAGAAAAAAGAGGTTGCCGCTTGGAAGACTTCACCGTCTGGAACAGGACCTTCTCCGTAGGAATTCAGGAACCGTAAGTACCAACTTGGGGGTTAGATTAAGTTTGTTTAAAAAAAAATTTGGGGTTTGTTTTATTTAGATTAGGGATCGGCAATTCTTAAAAGAGCTAAATGCCCTTTTAAGGGCAGCAAAAGAGCTAAATGCCCTTTTAAGGGCAATGCCCATACAAATGCCCTTTTCAGAGCAATGGGTAGTTTAGATTTTTTAGTGTTAGGTTTATTTATTTTGCGGGGTTTGGTGGGTGGTGGGTTTTACTGTTAGGGGGGACTTAGATTTTTTTGTAACTGTAAAAGAGCTGTTTAACTTAGGGCAATGCCCTCCAAAAAAAAGCCCTTTTAAGGGCTATTGGTAGTTTCACATTAGATTAGGGGGTGTTTTTATTTTCTGGGGGCTTTTTTATTTTCATAGGGATGAGGTTTATTTTTTTTATTTTTGATAATTTGTTTATTATTTTTTGTAATGTTAGTCTTTTTTATTTTTTGTAATTTTAGTTTAATTTAAACTTAGTTTTTATTTTTAAAGTAATGTTAGGTTTTTTATTTTAATTGCAATTTTGTATTTTTAATTTAGGTAATTGGGTTTAATTTAGGGGGTGTTAGGTTAGGGGGCTTAGTAATTTAATTACGGCTAGATTACGAGTTGTGCGTTAAGGTAAAAAAGCAGCGTTAAGAGGTTCTAACGCTGCTTTTTTACGCCCGCTGCTATTACGAATCTTGCAGGTATAGGTGTACCGCACACTTCTTTGGCCATACCGCAAAACGGCTTACGTAAACTTCATAAAGTCTTTTTTCTATGGGACATCCATAGCGCCGGTATTACGAGTCTGTCCTGGGAGGCCAAAAAGTGAGCTGTACACCGTACTCTGTCAAGAGTCCTAACGCATTTAAAAGTCAGTAGTTAAGAGTTTTATGGTACAACGCCATAGCATAAAACTCATAACTAAAGTGCTAAAAAGTACACTAACACCCATAAACTACCTATTAACCCCTAAACCGAGGCCCTTCCGCATCGCAAACACTAAAATAAAAATTTTAACCCCTAATCTGCCGCTCCTGACACCGCCGACACCTACATTATATTTATGAACCCCTAATCTGCTGCCCCCAACATCGCTGACACCTACATTATATTTATTAACCCCTAATCTGCCCCTCCCAATGTCGCTGCAACCTACCTATACTTATTAACCCCTAATCTGCCTCAACTATAATAAATATATTAACCCCTAAACCGCCACTCTCCCGCCTCGCAAACATTAGTTAAATATTATTAACCCCTAATATGCCATCCCTAACATTGCCGCCACCTACCTACATTTATTAACCCCTAATCTACCCCTAAACCTAAGTCTAACCCTAACACCCCCTAACTTAAAAATAATTACAATAAATCTAAATAAAATTACTATAATTAACTAAATTATTCCTATTTAAAACTAAATACTTAACTATAGAATAAACCCTAAGCTAGCTACAATATAACTAATAGTTACATTGTAGCTAGCTTAGGGTTTATTTTTATTTTACAGGCAAGTTTGTATTTATTTTAACTAGGTAGAATAGTTATTAACTATTTAATAACTACCTAGCAAAAATAAATACAAAAGTACCTGTAAAATAAAACCGAACATAAGTTACAATAACACCTAACACTACACTATAATTAAATAAATTAACTAAATTAAATACAATTACCTAAATTAAATTAAATTAGCTAAAGTACAAAAAAACAAAACACTAAATTACAGAAAAGAATAAACAAATTACAGATATTTAAACTAATTACACCTAATCTAATAGCCCTATCAAAATAAAAAAGCCCCCCCAAAATAAAAAAAAAACCTAGCTTAAACTAAACTACCAATAGTAGTTAAAAGGGCCTTTTGTGGGGCATTTCCCCAAAGTAATCAGCTCTTTTACCTATAAAAAACAACAACAACCCCCCAACAGTAAATCCCACCACCCACACAACCAACCCCCTACATAAAATACTATCTAATAAAACCTAAGCTCCCCATTGCCCTGAAAAGGGCATTTGGATGGAGCATCCTCTTCAAACGATGGCTTCTTACTGAATGACGGTTCCTTTAAGTGACATCATCCAAGATGGCGTCCCTTAGATTCCGATTGGCTGATAGAATTCTATCAGCCAATCGGAAGTAAGGGACGCCATCTTGGATGATGTCACTTAAAGGAACCATCATTCAGTAAGAAGCCGTCATTTGAAGAGGATGCTCCGTGCCGGATGTATTGAAGATGGAGCCGCTCCGCATCGGATGGATGAAGATAGAAGACGCCGTCTGGATGAAGACTTCTGCCCGTCTGGAGGACCACTTCGCCCGGCTTGGATGAAGACTTCTCCCGGCTTCGTTGAAGACTTCGGCCCGGTTGGATGAAGACTTCTGCCGCTTTCTTGAGGATGGATGTCCGGTCTTCAGAACTGTAAGTCGATCTTCAGGGGGTTAGTGTTAGGTTTTTTTTAAGGGTGTATTGGGTGGGTTTTATTTTTTAGATTAGGGTTTGGGCCGCAAAAGAGCTAACTGCCCTTTTAAGGGCAATGCCCATCCAAATGCCCTTTTCAGGGCAATGGGGAACTTAGTTTTTTTTAGATAGTATTTTATTTGGGGGGTTGGTTGTGTGGGTGGTGGGTTTTACTGTTGGGGGGGTTGTTTGTATTTTTTTTTTACAGGTAAAATAGCTGATTACTTTGGGGCAATGCCCCGCAAAAGGCCCTTTTAAGGGCTATTGATAGTTTAGTTTAGGCTAGGGGTTTTTTTATTTGGGGGGGGGGGCTTTTTTTATTTTGATAGGGCTATTAGATTAGGTGTAATTAGTTTAAATATCTGTAATTTGTTTATTATTTTCTGTAATTTAGTGGGGGTTTTTTGTACTTTAGCTAATTTAATTTAGGTAATTGTATTTAATTTAGTTAATTTTTTTTATTATAGTGTAGTGTTAGGTGTTATTGTAACTTATGTTCGGTTTTATTTTACAGGTACTTTTGTATTTATTTTAGCTGGGTAGTTATTAAATAGTTAATAATTATTTAATAACTATTCTACCTAGTTAAAATAAATACAAACTTGCCTGTAAAATAAAAATAAACCCTAAGATAGCTACAATGTAACTATTAGTTATATTGTAGCTAGCTTAGGGTTTATTTTATAGGTAAGTATTTAGTTTTAAATAGGAATAATTTAGTTAATTAAAGTAATTTTATTATATTTAAGCTAGGGTGTTAGGGTTAGGGTTAGACTTAGGTTTAGGGGTTAATACATTTAGTATAGTGGCGGCGACGTTGGGGGCGGCAGATTAGGTGTTAATAAATGTAGGTAGGTGGCGGCGATGTTAGGGACGGCATATTAGGGGTTAATAATATTTAACTAATGTTTGTGAGGCAGGAGTGCAGTGGTTTAGGGGTTAATAGGTTTATTATTGTGGCTGTGACATTGGGGGTGGCAGATTAGGGGTTAATAAGTGTAGGTAGGTGGCGGCGACATTGGGGGCGGCAGATTAGTGGTTAATAAATATAATGTAGGTGGCGGCGATGTTGGGGGCGGCAGATTAGGGGTTAATAAATATAATGTAGGTGTCGGCGATGTCGGGGGCGGCTGATTAGGTGTTAATAAGTGTAAGATTAGGGGTGTTTAGACTTGGGGTTCATGTTAGGGTGTTAGGTGTAGACATAAATGTTATTTCCCCATTGATCAATGGGGCTGCATTTTGCAGGTGTTATTCCTATGGGTAAATCGTGCACGAGCACGTACGACCAGATCACCGCTGACTTAATGGTATTGGAGTGCGGTAAGCAGCAAAATTTTTCTCAACGCTCACTTCCTGCCTTTTAACGCCGGGTTTGTAAAAACCTGTAATACCAGCCCTGTAGGTAAGTGAGCGCTGAGCAAAAACTGCTCGTTAGCACCGCATAGCTTCTAACGCAAAACTCGTAATCTAGCCGTTAGTTATTTGCGTTATGGGTTTTGGTGATTTAAGGGGTTAATTAGGTTTATTGCGATGTGGATGGTTGACGGTTAAGGGATTAATATGTTAGGTTATTTGAGGATTAGGGGTTAATTACTTTATTATTTTGAGATGTGTGGGTTTGCGGTTTAGGTGTTAATACTTTTTGTGGGAGGTTAGTTTTTTTTTGTGCAGGCGGTGTTTTTTGTTGTTGTAATGCTCCGTTTGCCTTCGCTGCTTCCCGGTGGATTCTGAAAATGGCAGGGTGGCACCAGCCTGCCATTTTCGGAATCCACCAGGATGCAGCCTACTCAACTGCTGACGGCGACGGACATTACAAACGCAATTATACTATAGATTAGTTTGTATTAAAAAATAGTTCCAGATTGTTGTTATATGCACTCTAAAGCCCAATTGCATCCATTAATTACCCCTTTAAATTGTAGCTTACCAGCCCCAGCTGCTGCAGCCCACCGGGAAATCTCTTGGTATCCTAGTAGGCCAATCCGGCCTTGTCTCTCATCTCGATTTTTTTTTTCACCAAAATTTTGAGCAGTAAGTGACGAGCGAGCACGGCAAGTAATTTCCCCAGGACATTGCAACAATGGAGAAACGCTATCAGGGCAAATGGAGCCCATCAATGCTTGCAGACTATTGCTGGATAGTGACAAAAAATACTCCATTTAATTAATACAAGAGACAAGCCAAGAAGCACTGAGTAGATACTGAATAGGAATAAACTACGTATATTTATATAACCCTTTTGCTGATTTTTAAAGTGTTACATAAACAGGACTAGTGAAAAATTATCATGTAAAGCAACCATAAACACATGAAAAGTCCTAGGTTTGCAATTTATGATTAAAACTCTACTATTTACACAATATACATAGACATAAAATGTAAAAACTTAAATATCTTGAAAACAGTAGTCAATCAGTTGTTTTAATTGTCATATTTGAATTCAGCACATCAACACATAATAAATAGCAAATTTTATCTCTGAAGCAGACAACTTCTAAAAAATTGTACACCAGTGTAATATAACACGTGATTTAAACATTAAAACTACTTAACTCAGAACTACATATGGGAAATATTGCACAAGAGGTTATGAAAAACATTTTCAACTTTAGGAATGTAAACTCAAAGAAAAGTGCAAGGAGTAATTTGGTACTTTTTTCGCCCTTAGCCTTAATTCTTTGTGAAAACTTTATCACACCCCAGAATGTCCATAAACCCTTAGTTCAGCGGAGTTTGTTTTTTAATCAACGGATCCTTTTTTAAAAAAAATAAAATTGTTAAATCATCAACAGCAACCAACAGTCCTGTGTAGCTTGCTATTGGTACTTTAACTATGCTTTTAGCCCATTTGCTGGGCCTAAGCACATAGACTTGCAGGGTCAATACTGATGAAATGACTTTATGCAAAATAGTCAACCATTTGACAAAATCTGTAAAGATAATATTTTACTTGAAAGTAAGACTTGCTGCTTTATTGTGTGCAGTAATAAATACCTGGCATGTGCAGATTTTTTTATAAAGATAATATTGATCAACAAAAAGTCTGTATAGACTGTATTTTCTGTCAATATCAGATGATCTTACATTTTATACAGATTCCTCCACTTTCAAAAATGCGAACCTGTGGTTGGAAAATTAAAATATTCTTAAGAAGTTGCCTTTTGTGTACTAATTTTTAATTAATCAAGTACTGAAATCAAGAATGTCCTAGGTTTTGGCATCTGAGTTAGAATTTGAACTGCCACAGCTCCCCAGTTTGCCAAGGACCACCCTTAAAGAGACATGGTACACTATCCATTTATATAGCCAATACAGCTTTTTTTTAATTTTTTTTTATGTATAGTTTTACTTATCTTTAAATAACATTGCACTCATTTTCAGACTCCTATCCAAGCCACAAAGTTTTAAAAGTATACTGATGTATACCTACTCCAGCTTGCTCCTGTTTGTGTAAATAGTCTTTTTTTATTTGCAGAGGAAGGGGTGGGGGCTGCTCTTTTTGCTATAGAACCACTTTCAGTTCCAGCTAACCTTTTCAACAGAGCTAAACTGGGAGCTTCTAAGTAAGTTTTTAAATGGTTTTATACTGGATTTTTAGATCAGTATCCATGCATATTTTTATTATTTAGAGTAGTGTCTATTACATACAGCTAAATGAAAATTGGTGTATACTGTTCCTTTAACCAACTCCCTATCAGTTGAGCTCACATCCTTCCAAATTCAGCTCCAGACGGTATGTGCCTCCACCTCTGCAATTCCATCCTAGATCTTCCTGACTAAGCCACCAACCTCCTTACACTGAATAATCTCCAGGAGATGATGGAGGGTATTCTAATACAGCTTTTTTTTCCTTTGTAAATTTAAAACCAACCATCATTTGATGTTAAAGTATCTTCTCTACTAATTCTCTGCAACTCTCAGTTGCCCAGTTTACATACTTTATTTTATAAAATGATGGTATTAATTGTAATATTTCTCCCCCCCCCCGTTATTAAAAAAAGACAAAGTTCTGAAGGGATCCACCAATTTCCATGTATAACGTATGCGTTAAAGAATGATTTGTTATTATCATTTGTAAAAAACAAAAAAGCAGGTGAACTGTTTTTAGTAAGTAGACTTATTCATTATAGTTTCATCATCAGCGTGAATGAGCCAGTTTCCTTTACAGAACCACAGTTAACTGATTTGTATGTGTGAAGCCATAAAAGAGAGTGGGGGTTCAATATATTTTCATCTAAGATTCCCTTCAAATATTGTGCTTGTCACCCACATAGAGTGATACATTTGGATACCAGAGATTCCATCTGTGTAAAACAAAAACGTTTGTGCAAAATGTTGCTTTTGGTGTTGAATATTGAGATGTAGAGTTTAACCCCTTAATAACCAGCAATTTGACTGCGCTATTTTAGGAAGCCTGCAGGACCCGTGCTATTATTAGTAGACAAGCCCTTAATGACCAGTGACGTACATGGTACGTCGTGGTTGTTAAGGGGTTAAAAAGCCTAGAAATTCATATGGAGGATAAAATACACATAAATGTATATTTAATGATAATGAATAACAACTATATAGAGAAGAAAATGTGCTCTTGTGGTGACATGCAAGATAATTTGTCAAAGGCTGCCCAAACTTTAGTCTAAGGGCCACATCTTTTTTTTTTTTTTCTGAAAAGCAGTTCCACACTTTGCTGCAGCCTGGTAATTAAACATGTTGTATTTGTACCACAATCTGTACATTTTAGAAGTATTTACAGTTAAATTCATTGGTTACACAATTTCTACAAAATTCTTAACTAAAAATGTGTTTATAATCTAATTTTATTTTGAGGTGTTAACTTTATTATGAGTATAATGTTGTGCGCCAACCAGCTAAATTCTGCTATTAGTGGCTAGCTCTCCATAAAAAAGTGACTATGCTCTAAAATGACTACTCAGCTTCACTTGGTAGTCTTCATTGACTAAAAAACAGTTTAAAATATGAAACCAAAAGCTTGTGGATACAGAGTTTAATATTAACATTTTCAAAAAACAAAACACACAAAAATAATATTTTAAGATGAAAATTAAGCTTTGGCCATATTTTTTAGAAATGTAGACCAAGTACAAGTGGCCCTCGATTTACAACGGTTCAATTTGCACCATTTCAGAATAACAACCTTTTGTTTTTTCAGTCATGTGACTGCTATTGAAAAGCATTGAGAAGCAGTGCATTGATTAAAAAAGCCAGTAGGTGGAGCTGTCCGCTTGTGTTGCAACAAAGATATGCAAGCCAAGCAAGCTGAAATTAATAATTTTAACCAGACCTGAGCTATTGAGCAGATTTCAAAGCAACAAGATCTTCCTGTCTATAAATCAGTCCAGATTAGGATGCATGGAAAGAACTGTTTGCAGAAAAATGCAAGTAAAGTCTGTGTTGTGTGATTATTTTATTAGGTTTATAATGCTGTTTAGCAAATGTTTTTGTTCATTTAACTTAGTTTAATTATATATTGTGTTGTGTGATTATTTTATTAGGTTTATAATGCTGTTTAGCATGTAAAGTCTTCATTTCAAAGCTTTAAAAATAATGTATTAGGTGTTACTTATGACAATTTTGAGAGGGGCCTGGAACCTAACTCCCTCACTTCCCATTGACTTACATTATAAACTGGATTTCATTTTACAACGGTTTCGATTTACAACCATTCCTTCTGGAACCTAACCCCGGCGTAAACTGAGGGCTACCTGTTTGCGTTCACGCAAATAAGGTAGCAAATCTACTGCACTATCTGAACAGTGTATGCCCTTACAGGTTTTATTCATTTTAGTATATTAATGATAGATCATTATCAACACTCATTGTTGCACCGCATAGACAATAAAACAAAGGTGTTCCATTAGAGATTCAGACTGAAAAAATACAGTGGAGATGTCTCAAGGCTCCATTAGATGATGCATCTAGACAAAATCCAAGCTTTTCTCTAAAGGCCTTAGGGTTTAAGCACATGCAAATGACACATTTGAAGGAAAGGCTCTGTTTGGCTCTAACCTAAAATCAATTATTCCACTGATTCTCTTCTTCAGCAGAACAAAATATTGTTATATTATTTTTAAAAGGACCACCTTTTATGAGAACTTCTCTAGTTTCAATCAGACCTAAAGTAATATCTAAAACATTTTAACATAGTTCCAGGAGCATTTCAAAGGAGGCCTGTAAGTCAAACCATCTTTCTAACAATACAAATTGGTGCGGCACTTAAGTGCTTGTAAAACTGAGGGGAGGCGTGTCACAAACTCAGTGTTACAGTGTTATAAACAGAGTGTATTCAGTGTTATTCTGGTGTAGTACTAGACTCTCTGACAAAGTGCCTCTGGGCATTAAACACGTAAGAGTTTAATGTTGCTGTCACTAACAATAAAGAAGGAGTCCGGCTTTTTATTTCCTAGTTAAGAATAGATACAGACAAGTGAGGTAAATATTTTCTTGGAATGTTTAAGTGCTTACAATCCAAAGGTGAAAAATATTGTTCATCAATGTACAGAATAAACCATATATGGCCTACATATTTTGAAAAGCTGATTGGACTCAAGGTCATTTGTCTAGTTTTTGTGACTGAACATAGATTTTAGTAAAATATTTTATGGTCATTACAAGCGCAATAGGCTTGTTGAAAACATACAGTTATATAGGATAGAGATTTAAAAAAAAAAAAAACTAATTAGCAAGGAAATTGACTTGAAAATGTTTTTACTGAATGAGTTATTTTACCATTTCCCGTTGCAGTTTTTTTTGGCACACCACTTTCACATTCACCAGTGAAACAGGTCCTTTAAGTTAGGGGCAAATAGAAAATACAAATCATAAAGCCCCAGTAAGGTATAAAACTACTTCCTAATAACTTTTTAAAACCAATAACAAAAATGAAGTAAGCTTAATTGGTGTAAAAGATAAAAATATTGGTTTGATTTAATTTCTGGTTATATTGGCTTACCTTTGCAGCACCCACCAATAAAGATTTAACAAACAGTTAAATGTAATGGTGGACAAAAAAGGCAAAGCAGACTAAGGCAATAAATATGTAAAAATATAAGGAGTGAGACAAATTCTGGATGTTTTGGTAAGTATGATTTAATTTCCTGTTTTTATTACGGTATATGTAAATCAATATTATTGTTAGCAGCAGTATATTTAGTTATTGTGCTACCCTAGGTACTAGGAAATCTGCTGTTACCGTAACACCCCAACACCCATCAAGCTAAGCTTATATTTACCTCATAAATTTCTCACAACTGGATACATGTAGGAGCCTCATTATATAACCAGGGATTACGGATTTGTAATAAAGTTGGTAAATAAGGTTTCTTTCATGTAATTAGCAAGAGTCCATGAGCTAGTGACGTATGGGATATACAATCCTACCAGGAGGGGCAAAGTTTCCCAAACCTCAAAATGCCTATAAATACACCCCTCACCACACCCACAAATCAGTTTTACAAACTTTGCCTCCCTATGGAGGTGGTGAAGTAAGTTTGTGCTTGATTTTCTTCTGTGATATGCGGTTCTCAGCATTTTGAAGCTAGATTCCTCTCAGAGTACAGTGTTTGTCAGAGGCATGTGAAGAGAGTATCACCTATTGATTCTTTGGTTTTCCTTACGGGAAATCTTTTCAAATGTTCTCTGTTATCGGTCGTAGAGATTTATCTCCTACCTCCCTTTTCAGATCGACGATATACTCTCATATTCCATTACCTCTACTAATAACTGTTTCAGTACTGGTTTGGCTATCTGCTATATGTGGATGGGTGTATGTTTTCATTACTTAAGGCACTCTCAGCTATGGTTTGGCACTTTATGTATTAATATAAAGTTTTAAATATATGTATTGTATTTATATTTGCCATGAGTCAGGTGTATGTATATTTCCTTTTGCAGACTATCAGTTTCAAAATTGGGAAACATATTTAGGAAGTTATTTCTTACCTGGGGTATAGTCTTTTCTTCAAATTGACTGCTTTTTCATTCATTTTCGCGGGCATAATTAGGCTCGCGAGGTCGCAAAATGCTGATATTTATTGCGTCATTTTTGGCGCAAGATTTTTTTTGGTGCGAAGGTACGTTTGGTGACGCAAATTCGTAATTTCCGGCGTCTTAGTTGACGCCAAGTTTCCTTGCACAAGGTTGCGTCTGCCATGACGCGAGTTGCATTATATCCGGATGTTGTTAGTGCCAAAAAAAAATTCATTTTGCATTGTGCGTCATACTTGGTGCCAAATAATTTAATTATTTAAACCTCACTTCCTATATGCCTCTTGCCTTTTTTATGCTCAGAGGGCTATGCTGTTTGCATTTTTTTTCCCATTCCTGAAACTGCCATATAAGGAAATTGATAATTTTGCTTTATATGTTGTTTTTTTCTCTTACATTTGCAAGATGTCTCAATCTGATCCTGTCTCAGAAGCCACTGTTGGAACTCTGCTGCCTGATATCAGTTCTACCAAAGCTAAGTGTATCTGTTGTAAGTTACCGGAGATTATATCTCCTGCTGTAGTATGTATCAGTTCTCATGATAAGCTTTTACATGCAGAGAATGTAACCATCAGTACTAGTGCAATGCCTGTTGTTCCGTCAACATCTAATGTACATGATATCCCTGTGAATATAAAATATTTTATTGCTGATGCGATTCAGAAGGCTTTGTCTGCTATTCCGCCTTCTAATAAATGTAAAAGGTCTTTTCAAACTTCTCATAAAGTTGATGAAATTTCAAATGACCGACAACATACTGAATTATCCTCCTCTGATGAGGATCTATCTGGTTCAGAAAATCCTACCTCAGATATTGACACTGACAAATCTACTTATCTCTTTAAGTTGGAGTATATTCGTTCCTTGTTAAAACAGGTGTTGATTACTTTGGATATTGAGGAAACTAGTACTCTTGATACTAAAAATTAGTAAACATTTAAATTATGTCTAAAAACCTCCTGTGGTTACTCCAAAGATTTTTCCAGTTCCCGATGTTATTTCTGATATGATTTCAAAGGAATGGAATAGGCCTGGTACTTCTTTTATTCCTTCTTTTAGGTTTAAAAAGTTGTATCCTTTGCCAGCAGTTAGATTGGAGTTTTGGGAAAAAATCCTCAAAGTTGACGGGGCTATTTCTACTCTTGCCAAACGTGCTACTATTCCTATGGAAGATAGTACTTCTTTTAAGGACCCTTTAGATAGGAAACTTGTATCTTATCTAAGGAAAGCTTATTTATTTTCTGGCTACATTCTTAGGCCTGCTATATCCATGGCTGATGTTGCAGCTGCATCAACTTTTTGGTTGGAAAGCTTAGTGCAACAGGAAACAGATTCTGATTTGTCTAGCATTGTTTGCTTGCTTCAACATGCTAATCATTTTATCTGTGATGCTATTTTTGATATCATCAATATTGATGTTATATCTACTGTATGTCTTTAGCTATTTTAGCTAGAGGAGCTTTGCGGCTCAAATATTGGAATGCTGACATGGTATCCAAGTCTAGATTACTATCTCTTTCTTTCCAAGGTAACAATGTATTTGGTTCTCAGTTGGATTCAATTATTTCAACTGTCACTGGGGGGGAGGGAGTTTTTTTACCTCAGGATAAAAGATCTAAGGGTAAATCTAAAGCTTCTAATCATTTTCGAGAATAAGGAACAGGAAGCCAATCCTTCCCCCAAAGAATCTGTTTCCAATTGGAAACCTTCTTCAAGTTGGAATAAATCCAAGCCTTTTAAGAAACCAAAGCCAGCCTCCAAGTCCGCATGAAGGTGTGGCCCTCATTCCAGCTCAGCTGGTGGGGGGCAGATTAAAATTTTTCCAAAATATTTGGGCAGATTCTGTCCAGAATCAATGGTTTTAGAGTAAGACCTCCTGTGAGAAGATTTTTTTCTCTCACAAGTTCCAGCAAATCCAGTGAAGGCTCAGGTTTTTCTGAAGTGTGTTTCAGATCTAGAGCTTTCAGGGGTATTCATACCAGTTCTGTTTCAGGAACAGGGTCTGGGGTTTTATTCAAATCTATTCATTGTCTCAAGAAAGAAAATTAATTCAGGCCAGTTCTGGATCTGAAAATTTTGAATCGTTTTGTAAGAGTGCCAACTTTCAAAATGGTGTTCAGCAAGGTCATTATATGTCCACGATAGACTTACAGAATGCATATCTTTATATTTCGATTCATCCAGACCACTATCGGTTTCTGAGATTCTCTTTTCTAGACAAGCATTACCAATTTGTCGCTCTTCCTTTTGGCCTAGCGACAGCTCCAAGAATTTTTTCAAAGGTTTTCGGTGCCCTACTCTCTGTAATCAGAGAACAGGGTATTGTGGTGTTCCTTATTTGGACGATATCTTGGTACTAGCTCAGTCTTTACATTCTGCCGAATCTCACACAAATCAACTAGTGTTGTTTCTTCAAAGACATGGTTGGAGGATCAATTTACCAAAAAGTTCCTTGATTCCTCAGACAAGGGTCACCTTTTGAGGTTTCCAAATAGATTCAGTGTCCATGACTCTGTCTCTAACAGACAAGAGACAAATTAAATTAGTTTCAGCCTCAATCATTCCCTTGGTATGTGCATGGAAGTTTTAGGTCTCATGACTACAGCATCGGACACGATCCCCTTTGCTCATTTTCATATGAGACCTCTTCAGCTTTGTATGCTGAATCAATGGTGCAGGGTTTATACAAGGATATTACAATTAATATCCTTAAATCCCAATGTCCGACTCTCTCTGACTTGGCGGTTAGATCACCATCGTATAGTTCTAGGGGCCTCTTTTGTTTGTCCAACCTGGTCTGTAATCACAACAGATGCAAGTCTGTCAGGTTTGCAGAGCTGTCTGGGGATCTCTGACAGCACAAGGGGTTTGGAAATCTCAAGAGGCGAGGTTTCCAAGCAATATTTTAGAACTCAATGCTATTTTCAGGGCTCTTCAGGTTTGGCCTCTGTTGAAGAGAGAACCATTCATTGTTTTCAGACAGACAATATCACAACTGTGGCATATGTCAATCATCAGGGTGGGAGTCACAGTTCCCTAGCTATGAAAGAAGTATCTCAGATACTTTCTTGGGTGGAATCTAGCTCTTGTCTAATTTCTGAGGTTCATATACCAGGTGTAGACAATTGGGAAGCGGATTATCTCAGCCGTCAGATTTTACATCCGGGGGAGTGGTCTCTTCATCCAGATGTGTTTTTTTCAGTTTCTTCAGGATGGTTTGGATAAAGGTTTGTCTGTAAGTTCCTTGAAGGGACAAATTTCTGCTCTTTCTGTTTTATTTCACAGAAAGATTGCTAAGCTTCCTGATATTCACTGTTTTGTGCAGGTTTGGTCCATATCAAGCCTGTCATTAAATCAATCTCTCCTCCTTGGAGTCTAAATTTGGTTTTGAAGGCTTTACAGACTCCTTTTGAGCCTATGCATTCTTTGGATATTAAACTACTTTCTTGGAAAATTTTATTCCTTTTGGCTATCTCTTCTGCTAGAAGAATTTCCGAACTATCTGCTCTTTTTTGTGAGTCTCCTTTTCTGATTTTCCATCAGGATAAGGCAGTTTTGCGGACTTCATTTAAATTTATACCTTAAGTTATGAATTCAATAGGGAAATTGGGAAATTGTTGAATCAATAGGAAAATTGTTGTTCCCTCTTTGTGTCCTAATCCTAAGAATACTTTGGAGAGATCCTTACATTCTCTGGATGTTGTAAGAGCTTTGAAATATTATGTTGAAGCTACTAAAGATTTCTGGAAGACTTCTAGTCTATTTGTTGTCTTTTTCTGGTCCTCTGAAATGTCAGAAAGCTTCTGCCATTTCCTTGGCATCCTGGTTGAAGCTTTTGATTCATCAGGCTTATTTGGAGTCGGGTCAGGCCCCGCCTCAGAGAATCACAGCTCATTCTACTAGATCAGTTTCCACTTCGTGGGATTTTAAGAATAAGCTTCAGTTGATCAGATTTGCAAAGCAACAACTTGGTCTTCTTTGCACACATTTACTAAATTCTACCGTTTTTATGTATTTGCCTCTTCGGAAGCAGTTTTTGGTAGAAAAGTTCTTCAGGCAGCTGTTTCAGTTTGATTCCTTTGCTTATGTTTTAAGTTTTTTTCTTTTCAATTATGAGAAAAACTTTTTTTTTGGATGTGGATTTAATTTTTTCAGCGGAAAACGGCTGTTTTTATTTTTATCCCTCCCTCTCTAGTGACTCTTGTGTGGAGTACCACATCTTGGGTATTACTATCCCATACGTCACTAGCTCATGGACTCTTGCGAATTACATGAAAGAAAACAACATAATTTATGCAAGAACTTACCTGATAAATTCATTTCTTTCATATTGGCAAGAGTCCATGAGACCCACCTTTTTATAGTGGTTATGTTTTTTTGTATAAAGCACAATTATATTTCCAGTTCCTTTTTTTGATGCTTTATACTCCTTTTTCTATCACTCCACTACTTGGCTATTCGTTAAACTGAATTGTGGGTGTGGTGAGGGGTGTTTTTATAGGTATTTTGAGGTTTGGGAAACTTTGCCCCTCCTGGTAGGATTGCATATCCCATATGTCACTAGCTCATGGACTCTTGTGTCAGGGTTTTTCCCCTGTTGTTTGCAATGTGCTGCTGGCAGCCATTTTACTCACCTCTCTTCCTGACTATGGTGCATTGTGGGGGATGCTGCTCATTTCCTATACTTCCTTTTATGGCCAGACTGGTGTGCATCATCCATGTGAGACAAGATGCAGTCTCAGAATTGTGATGTCATCACTTATTATTTAAAGGGCCTCTGTTCAGTATGCTTTGCCTTTGCGTTGTCTCAGACCTGTTTGTGAGAGTTCCTGTGTATTACCTGGCTGCCTGACGTTCCTTCCTGGTTCCTGATCCCTGGCTTGTTCCTGACTCTGCTGTTTTCCTTGTTCCTGATTCCGGCTCGTCTGACTATTCGCTTTGGCTCCTGACTCGGCTCGTCTGACTACCGGCTCTGGTTTTGACTCCTGGCTTGTTATTTGACTTGTGGACTTTTTATTATTTTTTGCTATTAATAAAGGTGTGATTATTTTTGCACTTCTTGTTTCAGTCTGATTCCTGGCACCCTGACATTACGCAAAGGCCATGAATCCTGATGGTGCTAATAATCCACCTTTACCTGCCATAATTTCCAGGATGGATGAACAGGATCACCGCTTGGATCAATTTGCACTAGCTCTGCAAACCCTGCTGACTCGCACTGCACATTTGGACCAAAGTGTCCCGCAAGTTATGGCTGCTCCTGTTTCCGCTGCTGCACCTATGCCTACCAGGAGCATGTCCGGTTCTGCACCTCTACCTCAGCGATATGGAGGCGATCCTATTCAGTGCAGAGGGTTTTTGAACCAGGTGGGCATTTACTTTGAGATGTTACCTCAGGCGTTTCCCTCTGACAGAGCTAAGGTGGGATTTCTCATCTCGTTACTCTCTGACACAGCTCTTGCCTGGGCTAATCCCTTGTGGGAGACTAATAAACCTGTGATTTCAAATTACCCTGAATTTGTGGCCTCCTTTCGAAGGGTATTTGATGTTCCGGCTCGCTCCTCCTCTGTTGCTAAACGACTCATGTCCATTCAGCAAGGTACAAGATCTGTTGCTCAGTATGCTATTGAGTTCCGTACGCTTGCCGCAGAGGTAGGTTGGAACAATGAAGCCCTCCTTGCCGCCTTCTTTCATGGGCTCTCTGATGTGATTAAAGACGAAGTTGCTGCCAGAGATTTACCAGAGGATCTCAAGGCATTGGTGTCTTTTTTGATCCTAATTGACATCAGACTCAGAGAGAGGCCCTCTTTCAAGGAGCGCTTGCGGAAGCCTGCTGTTCCGTTGTCTCCTACGTGTTCGTTCCTACCCATGCCTCCGTCTCCTCCCATGCCTCCTGGTCCCGAGTCATCAGGTACTGCTGAGCCAATGCAGTTGGGAATCACGTGTCTCTCTGCGGCGGAGAGGGCCTTTAGGAGGAGGGAGGGGCTCTGCATCTATTGTAAGTTACCGGGCCACCTTTTGAAGTCTTGTCCTACATGGTCGGGAAACGCTCACACCTAAGGTCCTGTCGGGGGCAGACCTTGGGTGGTTTATCCTCGTCCCCGGAACCGCTTAAGGAGAAACCTTTTGTCATGGTTGTCCTTTCCTGGGTGGACTCCTCCATAGTCACTCAGGCTCTTGTTGACTCCGGTGCTGCATGATATTTCATTGACAGTGCTTTTGTATCAAAGCACTCCATTCCTGTTTTGCCTTGGTCCGTTCCGCTTGCTATTGAGGCCTTTGATGGCAGGCCCCTTCAGCCCGCACTCGTTACTCACGAAACTGCTCCATTGTCCATGGCTGTTGGGGCTCTCCATTTTGAAACCCTCCAGTTCCAGGTGAAAAACTCTCCGCATTTTCCGGTTGTTCTGGGTTATTCCTGGCTCCAAAAGCACAATCCCAGTCTCAACTGGCGCAGGTCCGAAATTTTGTCGTGGTCCCCACAATGTATTTCCACTTGTCTTCGGAAACCAGTTAAAGTCTTGTGCACTTCTTCAGTATCTCAATTGCCAGAGAAGTACCGAGAGTTCCTAGACGTGTTTGACAAGGTGCGTGCCGGTACATTGCCTCCTCACCGGTCTTACGATTGTACCATAGACCTGCAACCCGGAGCCATTCCTCCTCGGGGCTGGGTGTACCCTCTGTCTGTTGCAGAGAATTGTGCTATGGAGGAGTATGTTGCCGATGCTCTGTCACGGGGAATCATTCGCAAATCCTGCTCTCCTGCAGGGGCTGGCTTCTTCTTTGTGAAGAAAAAGGGTGGCGAGTTAAGACCATGTATCGATTATAGGGGTCTTAATTGTCTTACCATTAAGAATGCTTACCCTATTCCGCTCATTACGGAACTCTTTGACCGCCTCAAGGGAGCTATGGTCTTTACTAAACTTGATTTGAGAGGAGCGTACAATCTCGTTAGGATTAAGGAGGGTCACGAATGGAAAACAGCATTTAACACCAGGAGCGGGCATTATGAGTATCTTGTAATGCCCTTTGGCCTATGTAATGCTCCTGCTGTTTTTCAGGAATTTATTAATGATGTCCTACGAGATATGTTGCAACAGTGTGTTGTGGTGTACTTAGACGACATCCTCATACACTCACCCACACTTGAGGCTTATCGTTCTGATGTTACACAGGTTCTTCAAAGACTACGTGAGAACGGCCTGTTTTGTAAACTCGAGAAATGTGAGTTCCATCAGACTCAAGTAAACTTCCTAGGTTATGTTATTTCCATTGCAGGGTTCTCCATGGATCCTGACAAGTTATCTGCAATTCTGCAGTGGCCTCGCCCAGTTGGTCTTCGGTTTATTCAACGTTTTTTGGGGTTCGCCAATTACTATAGAAAGTTTATTAAAAACTTTTCTTCCTTGGTCAAACCTATCACAGACATGACCCGTAAAGAGAATGATCCACTCCATTGGTCAACTACTGCAATTAAGGCCTTTGATAGTCTTAAGACTGCCTTTGCTGCCGCTCCAGTTCTGGCTCATCCTAACCCTGTCCTGCCTTTCGTTCTTGAGGTCGATGCGTCTGAGACTGGAGTAGGTGCCCTCTTGTCTCAACGTCCTATGCCTGATGGTTCCTTACATCCGTGTGGTTTCTTCTCTAAGAAATTGTCTCCAATGGAGTGCAATTATGAAATTGGCGACAGGGAATTACTGGCCATAATTTTGGCACTCAAGGAATGGAGGCATCTTCTCGAGGGTACTAGCGTGTTAGTGCTCATTCTTACTGACCACAAGAATTTAACTTATCTATCTGAAGCAAAACGTTTGTCGCCCCGACAGGCCAGATGGGCGCTATTTTTGTCTCGGTTTAATTATGTGGTCTCCTACCTGCCTGGTAGTAAGAATGTTAGGGCTGGTGCCCTCTCTTGACAATTTTCGCCTCTGTCCAAGGAGGAGTCTGTACCTACTCTTGTTATACCTCCTGACCATATTTTGGCTACCATACGCACTAATTTGACTTCTCCCTTGGGGGAGGAGATCCTGGCTGCACAAACCAATGCAACCTAGTGGTAAGTGTTTTGTTCCTGAGAATCTTCAAACTAAACTTTTGCACACTTACCACTATCCTAAAACCGCAGGTCACCCAGGCAAGAACCAAATGATTTGGTCTGTCACTCAACAATTCTGGTGGCTAGGTCTTCGTTCTGATATTGCTGCATATGTTGCCTCCTGCTCAGTTTGTGCACAGAATAAGACTCCTCGACGTCTTCCTGTGGGTCTTCTTCAACCTATTGCTAATGGTGAGCGTCCTTGGACACATCTTTCCATGGACTTCATTGTCGAGCTCCCTGTTTCCAATGGCAATACTGTTATCCTTATGGTGGTTGACCGTTTTTCTAAAATGTCACATTGCATTCCCTTGATGAAGCTGCCTACCGCTCAGGAGCTTGCTTTGATTTTTGCCCGGGAGGTCTTCCGTTTACATGGGTTACCCAAGGAGATAGTGTCAGACCGGGGTAGCCAGTTTGTCTCCAGATTTTGGCGTTCCTTTTCTGCTCAAATGGGGATCCAGCTTTCCTTCTCCTCGGCATATCACCCTCAATCCAATGGGGCTGCGGAACGGTCTAATCAAGC
Source organism: Bombina bombina (assembly GCF_027579735.1). Taxonomy (NCBI): domain Eukaryota; kingdom Metazoa; phylum Chordata; class Amphibia; order Anura; family Bombinatoridae; genus Bombina; species Bombina bombina. Next base: position 1,331,796,114 of record NC_069500.1, on the reverse strand, counting down.
TCTGGAACAATTCCTCTGTTGCTATGTCTCAGATCACCACAATAATCGGTCTGAACTGTTACCTTGGGCAGAGTTTGCTCGTAATAGTGCTATTAATGCTTCCTCCAAGTTATCCCCGTTCATGGCGAATTATGGGTTTCAACCATCCTTGTTGCCCGATTCATTCATGTCTCAGGGTATTCCGGCTTTGGAGGAGCATCTCCGGCAACTCCATTCCACTTGGGTGCAGATTCAGGACTGCCTTCATCGTTCTATGCAGCGCCAAAAGTTCCAGGCTGATCGTAGGTGTCTGCCCGCACCTTCCTACCAGGTTGGTGAGAGAGTTTGGCTTTCCTCCCGCAACTTGAACCTTCGTGTTCCTTCCAATAAATTGGCTCCCCGTTATGTTGGTCCTTTTCGAATACTCCGACGGGTTAATCCTGTGGCCTACGCTCTTGACCTTCCTCCTGCTATGCGCATCTCCAATGTTTTTCATGTCTCCCTCTTGAAACCATTGGTTTGTAATCGGTTTACCACTGTGTTGCCTCGTCCCCATCCTATCTTTGTTGACAACCATAAGGAGTATGAGGTCAGCAGCATTATTGACTCTCGTATGTCCAGGGGCCGTGTACAGTATTTGGTTCACTGGAGGGGCTACGGTCCGGAGGAGTGTTCTTGAGTTCCCTCCTCTGATGTTCATGCTCCCGCCCTCCTCCGTGCCTTCCATGCCCGTTTCCCCAATAAGCCTTTTGTCCTCCCGCGGGGGAGGGGTCGTTGAGGGGAGGGTACTGTCAGGGTTTTTTCCCTGTTGTTTGCCATGTGCTGCTGGCAGCCATTTTACTCACCTCTCTTCCTGACTATGGTGCATTGTGGGGGATGCTGCTCATTTCCTACACTTCCTATTATGGCCAGACTGGTGTGTATCATCCATGTGAGACAGGATGCAGTCTCAGAATTGTGATGTCATCACTAATTATTTAAAGGGCCTCTGTTCAGTATGCTTTGCCTTTGCGTTGTCTCAGACCTGTTTGTGAGAGTTCCTGTGTATTACCTGGCTGCCTGACGTCCTTCCTGGTTCCTGATCCCTGGCTTGTTCCTGACTCTGCTGTTTTCCTTGTTCCTGATTCCGGTTGGTCTGACTATTCTCTTTGGCTCCTGACTCGGCTCGTCTGACTGCCAGCTCTGGTTTTGACTCCTGGCTTGTTATTTGACTTGTGGACGTTTTATTATTTTTTGCTATTAATAAAGGTGTGATTATTTTTGCACTTCTTGTCTCAGTCTGATTCCTGGCACCCTGACATCTTGCCAATATGAAAGAAATGAATTTATCAGATAAGTTCTTACATAAATTATGTTATTTGTAGATTATAAAGCAAAAACAAGAGAAAAAAGTGCAACCCCACATTAAGGTAGAATTATAATTTATTGGAACCAGCATACGGTTAAAAACACTCACAAGAGGTAAGATGAAATTCCCCAGTAACAAAAACAGGGAAACTCGATCTGTGTCTGTAATAACTACATCAGTTGACTCCCACACAGGACTGGCAGTGTTCACCACAGCCAAGGATTACCCCTATGTATCTACTTTGCAGCAACCGTCTGCCAAAGCTCCACCCTCAACGTGTTTCGTTCGCTCCTTGGCAAACTTTTTCAAGAGGAATTCAGCATGTACTGTTGAACAGCTGTTATTAACGCCTATTTATGTCAAAATTGTATCCTCCCTATTTCTGTAATTGGCCAGTCAAAAGTCTGTATCCGGACCAACCTTCTTCACATGACATCACAGTGGGCGTGTTGTTACTGCGGAATTTCATCTTACCTATTGTGAGTGTTTTTAACCGTATGCTTGTTCCAATAAATTATAATTCTACCTTGATGTGGGGTTGTGCTTTTTTCTCTTGTTTTTGCTGCAAATTCCTTAAAAATAGAGAGTGTATGTGACACACCTCTGAGCTTGGCAGCACCTGGCAGACACATGGAATTAGAGGACTGTTTTGGGTAATCAGATATACATACATATTTCTATCTCTGGAACTGAGTTATATGTGACTATCTGTCCTCATAAGGAACCGGTAACATATCTTTTGTGTGTATTTAATGCACATAGGTTTTACCATTGCCATTACCATTTGAACAGTTGAGTCTTTTTTATATTATTATTACTGTGTGATTATCATTGTTTTGTTTTTATTGCATAATTTTGTGTAGGGGGAAATATAATTATTTGTTATTCTTGTTCTCAAATTCCCAGCTCTATTTCTATGCCCTATAACTAACAACTATAGCCAATAGTTGCACTGTTAATATCTTTCGTATCATTGATTTGTAGATCATATACTATACTATACTATAGAATTACCCCTCAATTTTTTTTCTCTCCAAATCCTTCTAGATGGTGAGGTCAAAAAAAGCCCCTGCTTTTTTTTTCTTTTCTTTTTAGTTGTAAAAATTTTGGAATTCACCGTAATTAATCCTAGTTAAACATGTTGTGGACAAAATGATAGAGGAAGAGGATTTGGGACTTCTGCATAATCTGAGATAATTATTTACTGTTTTGCAAACCTCATACTCTTAAAGGGACTCTCAAGTCAAAATAAACTTTTATGAGTCAGATAGAGCATGCAATTTTAAGACACTTTCCAAATTACATCTATTATAAAATTTTGCACAGTCTTTTTATATGGATACTTTCAGGGGAAAAAAATCCTACTGAGCATGTGCACAAGCTCACAAGGTATACATATACTAGTCTGTGATTGGCTGATGTCTGTCACATAATAGAGGGGGCTGGAAAATGAGAGAGAAAAAATTGTCAGAAAAACAATACTGTTCATTGGAAATTCAGAGTAGGTGTTAAATTATTCTCTTTTTATTATGTACTTGATAATGATGTAATTCTACTGCATTGAGTGGTCCTTTAAACTTACTGTAGGTAAACATTGAAAGATTGGTGACTTTGATTATATATTTTTCTTCTAGTCTTAGCCATTGCAAAGAATTCTATACTCTTACCAATATTTATTTCTAATAGCATTTAGGGGTCGATTTATCAAAGTCTTCGCAAGCCTTTCGACCCACTACTGCTGCAGGTTCTCACAAGAGAACCTGCACGCCGTATTTAAGGATCAGTCAATAGTATAAAAACGGTAAACTGAAATATCAGTGCTTAGTAAATGTGCAACATGAAGCATCTGTAGCATAAAATTAGTACAAGTAAATGTAAATAAATACAAATTTTTACTTTTATTTTTGGCGTGTTCAATTATGGCACTGCTTCACCTTCCAATCAGAGGAGGAGTAATTAGAATAATAATCTGCCTATTGCACATGATTGCGCATACACGTCACTTCTCCATGCATGCTCACGTAAATCACGCACATGTACGTGACCCCGGCCGTATCATCCCCGCTCACCTTAAATACTCAGCACAAAGTGTTATAGCAGTAGATTATAACCATCATGAGGCTGGTTACTCTCTTTTTCTTACATTAGTTCCACATGATAGTGTTGCTTCACTTCTAACGTCTAAAAAGTAATAACGGTGGGCTAAGAAAATTTTGGAAAACATATATCTTTCTGTAAATTACAAATAGATAAATGTCACTGAAGGCAAAGTAAATGCTGCCATTCATAAATATCTGTATTTCCACCATTTACAAGTATCAGAACATCAGTTTCGCAAGTATCACTATGTCTGTGTATTCAGTCACTAGCATCAGTGTGTGCTATCAATTGTTGCTTGTGCTAGACTGAAGCCTGCGCACTTCTGTTCCATCCAAATTATGCTGTGCACACTGCTTTTTTTTTGTGCACAGTAGCGCGTTCACGGGTCACTGGTTACGTCAGCAGTGACGTAATCGTCCAATTAGCGCATGCGCATTTCCCTGAAATCGCATATACTTATATGAGATTGTGATTGGATACTGACACCCACGTGACTTTAGAGGACGAGGAAATTATATTGATTTTTAAAACGCTTGTTCTCAATCAATATAATTCGTTTTTCGGCCAAGTAAGTCTCAAAATTATTCTCTTTTTATAATACACCTATTTATGTGCAGATCCTATACTATTGACTGGTCCTTTAACAAGCAGCGGTCATCAGACGTATGTGCGCCCTGTCCACCTTAGCTTGATAAATCGCCTCCTTCGCCAGAGAGTCTGTGTGCTAATTTGCTCTTGAGAAAGAGTGAGTGTGGGACTGAAATGGGTTGAGCAATTGTATTAGTTTTAAGTAAAGCAGCGATTTGTCAGTATATGTACCCAGATTCATCAATATACATTTTAGCTTTTATTGCATTATTTTCAAATTCCTTAATTTCAAGGTTCCTTGGAGGACGGATGTACTGATTAAGAACTTGAGTCCGGCAGTGACTGCTATTAAGAGAAGTTTTCCATAGCCTCTTTTTTTTACATTTTTATTGAGGTTCAAACATAACAATACACAAAATAATAGTGCTTTGTTACAATTATAATAGTCATATAGTTGTCTAATTACAAAAATAAAGAATTAGAAAAAACAAATAAACTATCATTAAACATGTAACAGGAACAGTTAGATAAATTAACTATATGGCCGCATCGCAGCACAGATTTACCAAAAGTTTTCAAGGGATGGAAAACGAGATATATCGGAAGGTCCCCTAAAATAATATATCAGACCTGGAGGCCGTCATTAGCGTGGATAAATGGGAACGTGTACAAGAAAAGAGTCATGAGGTAAGATCTAGATGCAGGTATTCTTATCCTACTCCAATCTTCAGCTTGCAGCCAGAACATACCTTAGTAGCGTATTTCAGCCCGTGGCTCAACACCCGAGGTCCACGCGGTGTCTGATCCCTTAGAGAAGGTACTAGTAATAGTGACCCCTTATTTCCATAGCCTCTTTTATACAAACATTATTGAGTTGTGTTCTTATTAAAGGGACATGAAACACAACATTTTTCTTTCATAATTCAGATAGGGTATATAATTTTAAAAAAGTTTCCAGTTTACTTCTATGATCAGATTTACTTCCTTCGCTTGTTATTCTTTGCAGAAGAAATATCTAGATAACTAGCGAGCACATATCTGGAGCACTACATGACAGGAAATAGTGCTGCCATTGTTGCAAAATTGCTGCCATACACTGTCAGAAAAAAGGGTACAGTTGTGGTCAGTTTGTGAACACTCAAGGTACAACTGCTTTGGTTGTACACTCTATGGATCATAATTACCCGTTAAGGAACTAATATGTACCATTTAGGGGTAAATAAGGTACAAATATGTTTCCAACTGTAAAAAGCGTCCATGTCTGTACAATTTAATCCCCCAAAACAGGTACAATCACTTGTGTGACTAAAAGGTTGAGGGCCAATATAGTTTGAAACATAAAACACAGATTGGTTCTTTACATGATTGTTACATACTATAGCCACCTCCTTGTTGTATCAATTTACACTCAAGTAATTAGTAACTCTAACCGCCATGGAGAACAGTCGCAACTGAACAGAGCTCCTGACTTAGGGGTCAAAAAACATAAAATACCTTACAGCTATGAGTCTACAACATCACCCCAAAGCCTACAGACACTTAGGGGTACACGGAGCGTTGAAGACAGCCATCTACTGAAGATGCGTGCAAGGCTTTCACCCTATGCCTTTGCCATGTGGTAAACGCAGCCATTTTATCTACAGACCCTTACGCATGGAGATTGCCTACTGATAGAGAATTCCTGGGTTCTCAAAGCCGCTGTTATCCCTCACCTCTATAGGCGCATTCACCTCCTCACTCCTCTAACTGACGTTAAACCAGCTTCTGCCACGGCGAGGAGTACAAGATGGACGTTGGATACATCCTAAAGGAATTGGCTCGCATGCTGGCAAGTCACCGCAAAGCTTTTGATAAGACCCTAAACGTTGCGCTTGGTACAAGTGACTTTTGCACAACTCAGCTTACTCAGTCGAACCCCAGGCAGATAGAGTATGCAGAGGATAGCGCTCTGGGACTCAGATGTCAGCTCGATGATATCTCGCACAGTAAAGCTCCATCTTGTAACGAAGAGGTAAGAGATCTACATCTGCAGCCCGACGCCTGTGTAACCCAGATAGAATTAATAGACTCACAGATCTCCGACGACTACAAGCAAGTCCGGATGGCTCCCACACTGATACCTATAAGTATCTTTCAAAACAAAGGCGCTTCTCACCACCCGGTCAGTCGGGTCATTGACCCTACGAAGCTGGTAACAAACATAGTGCAGCATACTGACAGTGAACACCCAGGTTTGCGATCTAGCATAATGGGGAAAATAGACTTTGTGGCTGTGAACTGGGACCCCGGGGGACACATTAATCACTACAGAGATTTCTATTGCCAGATCTGCATCACAGCTTTCTCCCTAGCTTTGCGTTCTGGAGTTGGGTAAAATGTTCTCCCTTGTAACATACCGGTCCATTGCTTTGTTTCGCACACAGGCTGCAAGCCGATTAGAGGGACCATGGACACATACAGAGAACTTTCCCACTGTATTTTACTAACTTTTGGGGTTGGCCTGTTTTGGGGTTCAAATGTTATTCTTTGCTATCATAACCCAGTTGATTGTTTCATACTGTTTGCTGTTGATGTGTGGCATGTTTTTACCATCACATGTATTGCCTTTCATAACACTATTCTGAGTATGTTTACTTTTCTTTTCTATGCTCATATAAGTTTAAATTGTTCTGACATGTTGTGAAACTGGTAGCTGCCTATCTATTGTACATATGGGAAGGAGGTAATTAACTTTGACACAATAGCTTATTGTTGGATATAGGGCCCATATCCAACTAACATGGTTGCTAAGACATACTATTGCCATAAAAGCAGATTTATGCCCCTATCCCGTACTCCAATAGAAGCAATGTTGCTACAACCGTACTTTTATATTAAACTGGTGAAGATACTATATGTATGTAACTATATCTCCCCAATATCAAGCAATATCTTAGTATCTCAGTAGAATGATTTACACACCCTTCCTCTTCCTCACTAAGTTTAACTTATCATTTTGCACCCTATCAGACTAACTCCCAGAACAAAAAAAAAATAAAAAAAAATTTCAGCATGTTTTAATCTCGCTTCACAGTGGCAACAACTCTGATCCCCCCAAAGTTTAATGATGTCTATATTTAGTGTACATAGGCTAACCAATTGTCAATTGTGCAACATCCCTAGTAATACTTTTTTCACCCTAGATGCAAAAGAATTACCACAACCTACTTAATCTCTTAGTATTTACTCTTAATACCAAGGTACTGACTTTACCTACTTTATTTAGATCAGCAGGACTGATCAATAACACTAGCTAGTTGAGTCTATAATCTCTATACACACCCTGTCTTCCTTACAGTTTCACTTGTCCTCCTCCTCAACATAGTAACACTATATAATTGATGCCCTACCCCTTGAAAGTCTCCTTTGGCATATATTCCATACATCGTATTTATCTTACCACCTCGGCACCTCCCCCCCTACTATTCCATAATATGTCTCCTAGTTCTAGGAGAATTAAAAAAGCGGTTTCTCTTGCCTATTCCACACCTTCCATCACCCCCTTAGTATCCCTTTCTATTCCATATTGCACCATAATACGGAACCCACCTATTTTGATCAGACTAGTAAGCCTGCTTGAATTGTACCTGCTGAGTTTTTCTTCCTTCAACATATATCAGGGACCTTTTTAAGACCAGATATATAGCAGTTAATACCTTGATGTGTGGGCCAGAAGGCTCTCATATGGTTCCTACTTATTATTATTAGGGGGGTTTTGGTTTTGATTTTGTTATAGCATATTTAATATATTACATTCTACATTTTAAATGTTATAAAACCGAGGTATAATGATGAGATCCAAGGATGGCCTTTTTGGCCTATATTTGCCTTCCTTTACTTTAAAGGGACACTGTACCCAAAAAAAAAAAATTTGTGATTCAGATAGAGCATGCAATTTTAAGCAACTTTCTAATGTACTCCTATTATCAAATTTTCTTCATTCTCTTGGTATGTTTATTTGAAAAGCAAGAATTTAAGTTTAGATGCCGGCCCATTTTTGGTGAACAACCTGGGTTGTCCTCGCTGATTGGACAGCACCAATAAAAAATTGCTGTCCATGGTTCTGAACCACAAATTTGCTGGCTCCTTAGCTTAGACACCTTCTTTTTCAAACAAAGATATCAAGAGAACGAAGACAAATTGATAACAGAAGTAAATTAGAAAGTTGCTTAAAATTGCATGCTCTGTCCGAATCATGAAAGAAAAAAATTGGGTTCAGTGTCCCTTTAATGCTATTAGAAGGTCTCTTAGTGCTGGGCATCCTCTATATACAATGTCTACGTGGTATGTAACCTGTTGTTCTTTTTTTCTAATTTCTTATCTGTTTATTTTGCTACTCCAGGAACATTGAAGCCTTTATCGTATGTAACATGTAGTGCAAAAATGTATTTACATAATTGATGTATGCCTTTCAATATACCTCAATAAAAAAAAAAAAATATTAGGAACTCTGCCACAATATATCAATGAGTATATCCATCAGCAATCTAATCACCTCGGACTCAATTTAGACAATCCTTGTACTTCCTTTTTCTTAAAAAATTGAGTTTAATTCTATCATTAAATTTACCTCTTTATCTAAATAGCTGTTGCAACGTAATTACCCTCTATCTGAATCATTAAAGTTTCATATAATTATATTATGGATGTTACTTGAGGATAACTCACTGGATTCACCCATTAGTGCTCAAATAGGGACAGTCTACAATAGAATTGTTATTGTTTTAAAAAGATAGATTATTTCCCAGTTTCCCACTTTTGCATAACCAACACAGTTATATTAATACACTTTTTACCTCTGTTATTACCTTGTATCTAAGCCTCTTCTGACAGCCCCCTGATCACATGGCATTTTATTTATTATCTATTGACTTGCATTTAGTACTGTGTTGTGCTAAATCTTAAATAACTCCTCGGGCGTTAACACAATGTTATTTGAAGGGCCCACATGAACTAGCAGTCTCCTGTTGTGAAAAGCAAATAAAATAGCATGTAATAAGAGGCTGTCTATAGTGGTTTAGAAACAGGCAGACAAATAGAGGTTTAAATGTTATAAAGTTTATTAATATATCAATATTGGTTGTGCAAACCTGGGGAATGGGTAGTAAAGGCATTATCTATCTTTTTAAACTATAACAATTTTAGTGTAGTCTGTCCCTTTAAGGATTGAGTTAAAACCAGTGATCATTGAGTTTATTGCCTTCAACCACAATATTTATAATAAATGAATGTGAAAATATTTTGGAAAAATAAACAATATATGTTCTATTGCTTTTCCATTACGAGTTAAGTGTCATTTAATCATTGAGCATTTTTTTTTTATTAAAGTGTAATTTCACTTAAGGAAAACATTTTGTTTTGTAATCCTATGGTACTGATTTGTGAAACAAAGATTATTTTAAAACAACTTTATGAATCAGACAAAAATGAAAAACATATAAAATGATCTTTATCTTACAGGAAATATTAACACTATAAATATACCATGCATATTATATGACAGTGATTTTACGTATGTGAAGTGTTTGTTTTTGTACGACCACTGATCATTGCATTAAATGGAAATGATTAATCTATCAAAACTATTTCTTATAAATCGAGAGAGTAAATAACAAAACTGTTTTAAGTAAGACCCTTAAGATTTGCAAATGTCATATCTTTAGTATCACATAACAAAATATCAAGGCTACACAAGTATGTTGAGAATTGTCCTTGCTGACATTGTCTACTGACTTTACCTGTATTACAATGCCTAGATTCTCTTCAAGGACCCTCAATATCAATGCAATCTAGTTGACCATGTCTTAGGCATAGCCAATTGACATGAGTCTAGTGTTGACTTTAGCACTGAGTCAAGTGTGCCACTGGGTCACAACCTGGACCATTACTGTACTGAGCACCTGTCTCTTCTCCTTTAATAGTGTTACCCTTTGTTCACTATCTCCTCCAATCAGACATGTAAGCTCATCTTTAGCTTCTGTTCAGCAGCTGATGGGACAGTAAACACTTAAAATTGTAATATGAAATGCTTGATTATGCATAGCAAACTAACTTTGCAATATACTTTAATTATTTATTAATTATGGGTTTTCTAGTCCTGAAAACTGATTTGCAGTATGTTACCTTTTCTATTTTCTGAAACCAAAGAATGGAGATTTTGTAAGCACTATGTCAAGCCCAGTTGTCTGCAGACTCAAGTCTAGATTGGATCCTCCAAATAAGAAAGATTGTGTGTGTGTGTGTGTGGGGGGGGGGGGGGGGGGCGACTTGAAAACAAGTTCAGCAAACAATGTCTTTTTTTTTTTTTATTTTTTTTATTGAGGTTAATAAAGACATACAATATTGAAAACCAGTACTGACATAAACATTTAGATTATACAGATTAATAATAACCATATATATAATAACAGATCAAAAGGCTCCAATACTATACTATGAGATTACTTTCAATTACAGCTAAAAGCCATGGAGTACACTGGCATTGGCATTACGATGTTTATGCACAAGTAAAATTTAGCGTATTTTGAACAGACATTGTTTAGACATACTGTACCCATGTACTATAGGAACCTGAGCACATGAAATGATAATATGGAAACCTCAATTTGAAGTAAGGATGGGGGGAGGGAAATATGAACAATTAATATCATACAACCTGTATGTGAGAGGATTGGGAGTAAATTTTTAGGATTTATCTCCTCAGTTTAACCAGTAACCCATAAGGGGGGGGGGGGGAGGAGCCAGCTCTATTATAATGTCATAGAGAGAGATAGCCTTTATCAAATATAGAACACGCCAGTAGAGGTGACAACAATCACACCCTTGGTATAAATAATTAACTGGACTATAATCACGAGCAGTGACGGGATATCAATAAAACAATAACAGTAGAAATTATTGAAAAGTAGGAGGCTGGTAATAAATAACAAAGCAATAAGGGTGATGAAGTGGTTTTGGTCTCGCAGACATAAATACATATCATTCAAAGCAGCATATATGATAATCTCTCATTGAATATCCTAGGAAACCTTGGCCTCAAGGGAGCATCTGTTCCAGCTATAAGCTAATATCTAAGTATATGTGGGATATAGACTAGTATTTTGAAGTTTGAGCTTTTCAAATATAAGGGGAGTCACATCTATATCTGCTAGTGAAATAATGAAGTTCTTAACATATTTTGTATAGAAATGTAGACTGTAGTAAGTAGAAATGCACAGATATTAATATATTCACACACTTAAAAGTAACATGTTCCATTAGATAATAGCTAAACGGTCCTGGGATTTGTGTAGGAAAATGCCCATCATAAGTTTAGGGGTTAATATAAAAGTGTGAGAAGTGATATCCCCTCATAGCATAAACTTTGCTCCGGTATATAAGACCTATAATGTACCAGTTTAAGAACTAACAATGGCATCAGGCGTATACAGCGTAAATCAAAGAAAAGAAAATAAAAAAAAAACAAAAAACAAAAAAAACATTCAACATACTATAAAAACGTCAAGTATAATAGATACTGATTGCAGGATCATGTAAACGGGTGAATCAGGCTAATTAGCCGTCATGTAACTTGAGCCCAATTTACAGTCACATCAAAAGACTTTCAAGTTTATATAAGTGCAAACAAGTCCTGACATATCTGCAAAGCATTAAATTATCATTAGATTGTGCCTAAACATAACCATACGTCCACTGTTGAACTGAAAGATCCCCTAAGAAAGTCACATATGTTGTCACACAAACGGATCAAGACAGTCTCCGTTGGCTGATACACATTGTCCTACCCCACATCAAAATGCCATAAGATATGTCCCAACGAAGTTCCAAGAAGACGTGGGTTTCCAGGGCTGTAGCTCCGGCCTCTCCGGAACAGTATTGCAGCCAAAAGGACAGATGTTCCAGGCTCAACTGCGTGTGCAAGCATCTAGCGCTCTCCTCCGCGCAAAACAACCATGTAATCAGGTAAGGCTCCGTGACCTGGCATCCAGGGCCCCTCACCTTCAATTCAAGAGCATCGAGCGGGATCGTTGACAGAATGTGAAGATCGCCCTGTATGGCCATAGACTTGTCGGGTGGGTGAGTGAAGTAATCTGTAGCCCGCTCCACAGAAGCATCCTCTTGCCACGAGGTCAGGCCGTTACTCACAATACTAGTGCCTTTAGATCCTTGTTTCCGCTGCTTCAAGAGTGTTGACTCCTCTACCGGCAGTAGACATCGATCTAGTAGCCGAATATCTTCGGATCTAGTAAACTGTCCCAAGCGCTCCAACTGCCTAAGCAGATCCACTTTAAACTCAGTAAAGAGAATTTGCATTTCCTGATGAATATCTTCCATGATGTAGACTAGGACTGTGCAGCAGCCCCAATAGGTTATAGGTATAGAGCAAGGGTTTATAGGGAACAACAATAGTATCTGCGTACTTTCAAACCTGTAACAGGTATAAAGGGGGGGTAGATGGAGGTCTAGGCCGCGGGAAGGCCTCCGCTGTATACCTCCTCTAATATGGTCTGCTGGGCTGAATTGTCGTAGGAGAAAAATATATAAGTCTGTTCCTCAAATGTTTAAATAAACTATTCCCCTCAGGGATGCTGTAAATTGTGCGGTAGTTAGGCAATAACCAGCGGGTTGAATTGCACTAAGTCACAGCCCTAGTTTTAAGCAGCCATCTTGGGCGATGGTCAGGCACGCCCCCAGCAAACAATGTCTTAATTAATATTCAGACTCTGGTATTATATTAAGCTACTGGAAGGATGCAGAAAAAATGTATTACAAGGTGTTTACTGTCCCTTTAAAAAATGAAATAACACCGGCTGCCATATTATCCCAGATTTGCTGTGTCAATCATGTTACCCTAGATGAGCTAACAAAATCTTGCAAAACAAGCTCATGAGTTACAAACTTTTCACATCCAGATGCCAAAAATATGGTTGGATTTTTTTTTAATGTTTATATAATAGATGAAATGAAACGATATAGCAATCTGAGTAGATCTTGCTGAAAGGTTAAACACATATTTGTCATTTTTAAGGAGGATTGATTGCATACAGAGTTTGTGAACACATTTCCCCTGTGAGATGTACTAGTTATCTAATTTGCTATGTGTTATCGTTATGAAGCAGGAAACTATTATAGCAATTAAAAAGAATCTAGAAAGAACAACTGACTCATGCGTAGTAGGATTAACAAGTTCAGGGTGGTTAATATTTTAATATTTTTTTTTTTTTTTTTTTTTTTACAATAACCATGCATTAGTACTCATACTGAAATATTGTGTCAGCTATTAAAGGGACAGTCTACACCGTAGTCATCTTAAAGTCTTAAAAATCAAGTTCAGAGTATGTTGCATCTGGATGTAAGAAGGATGTGTGTTTGATACTATATATATATATAAGAAACAAAGGAATCCGGGGAAAGCTCAAAACAACATGATTTTTTCAACATAAGTGACAGCATTTAAAAGCAGGTAGGAAAAAAATGGCATTAGATCAATGAACTGCAGATGAGCATCGGTCTTAGGCGTTTCAACTCCTATGGAGCCTTACTCATAGACAATCTATATATATATATATATATATATATATATATATATATATATATAGGGGTGTGAAGATCATATAGGCAATGGCTGCCAAGCTCTGCCCACTGATGACATCATGATCTGGACTTCATTAAAGGCTTCACTAGTTATAAAAGACTCACTAATTGGATTCAACAGACTGTCAATGCTATTCAGCAGAGTGCCTAGATGCAACCCAGATCGTGATATCATTAGTGGGCAGAACTTAGCAGCCATTTCAAAGTGACCAGAAACAATAGTCATTCTAAAATAACTTTCTTTCCAAAGATATGGTGAGTCCACGGCATCCTCAATTACTGTTGGGAATATCACTCCTGGCCAGCAGGATGAGGCAGAGAGCACCACAGCCAAGCTGTTAAGTATCACTCCCCTTCCCACAATCCCCAGTCATTCTCTTTGCCTTTGGTGCAAGGAGGAGATAAAGTTTTGGTTTCTGAGAAGATTGGATTTATTTCACTTCAATCAAGATTTTATTTTGAAAGGCTGAGTAGGTTTGCTCTGACCTTTCCTTTCAAGATTGGGTATAGCCATACTCCACGTTAGTCTCTTCAGTACGGCAGTGGTGGCTTTAAAGCAGTTAGGAACTTGTGAGGTGGGCCTTGCTGCGTTTTCCTGACATATTTTCTGCCCATGGTGCCTGAATAGGTTTATTCTGTTCTTTCTTTTTCTACAGACCTCTGTAAGGAGTGGCATCCTCTCACGCCCTGTAAGCTGTCCTCCTGCCGGACGGCCAGACTGCAGGTAAGTGCTTTTGTCTTCTAGGTTAGGGAGACTGTGCACTTATTAAGGTGAAACTGCAGCTTTATATGGGAAACATATATCCTTGGTAAGGCTATTGTCAGGCAGAGAGCAGGGACTTATAAAAGGAGACAGGGGTTTTTACTTTTCTTTTTTTTTGGGGTTCAGCTAGCATAAGATGCTTCATGTGTTAGTGTTACACCTTATATGCATGCCAGAGCTAAATATTAGCTATGTCACTGTTCTATGCAGATGGATCGTTTGCAGTGAGGCTGCATTTATTTTATGAAAGCAGCAGCTCTTCCGTTTGGGTTTATCTGAGTCGGCTATGTTTTCCTATTGCACAATCATCCGACTGTGCTAGGAATTTGTTTAATTCCCTCTATGTGTAATAAGTTTTCCAGTGTTGGAGCTACGTCACCGCCATGTCAGTTTTTTCATGGTGGGAAGGACTTAAGCTCATAATAGGAGACGCGCGCCTGTATAATAGCACAGGTTTTCATCGAGTCATGTGACTCGTTTTTTCACCTTAGCATCCGACTTTATTAGCGATCGGAGCGGCGGATTCTCTGTTAGCATACATAAAGGGCTAGTCTAAGAAAAATGCCTAATAGTATTTGCTTTTTACTGACGCCTTTAGCTTAACATAATGCCTGATAGTGGAGAGCAATTTCTTTAGCTCTTTTTAAGATCATGCAGCATGGGGGGATATAGTAGCCGATCACGACTCATCAGTTTATTTTAACCCCGGAAGGTTGTTTTTCATAGAAGCCCTTTAACAACTCAGTTTCTGATGTGTTGGGATTCTTTATTGTTGTTTTCTCTGGTTTTACTAGCTTAGTAATAGTCTAAGGAAAGTAAGCAGGATTGTCCCCTGGGACCTTAAAGTAACAGTGCACAACAATTTGCATAACTTTTCTCAATATTAAAATTTAGAGAATTTTATTTTATTTTTCTTCCTTGTGACATTAATTGTTTTGTTATGAATTGTAGTACAAATTGTTATTTTTCAATTCTGTGATGCTTACTTAGCTGGATCTTTCTCATAGATTGTTGCACGCTGAACCCAATGTCTACCAGGTTGATGCTGTTTAGGCAATGCCACAGCTTTCTCCTTAAATGTCCCAAACCTCCATGGCGTCACATGCAGTGCCCTGCGGTTCCTCTAATTCTCCTGGCTGAGTTTTATTTGCCTGCAGAGTTTTCCTACTCAGATATATTTTGCGGTATCTGCGGTATTATCTGCTTTTCCTTGGTTTCAGGGAATTCGCAAAGGAACATAATAGATTCAGATGGTAAGGTTTCTGTTCCATCTCCTGCTACTATAATTATCCTTCCTCATATGTCAGATGAGGAGGATACGTCGGTAGTCTAAGGGTGAAATTTCAGATTTGGACAGTATAATTCCTTCATCTGATGCTGAAGTGGTCTCCTTCAGATGTATGCTTTAATAACTCCTGTATTGT
This sequence comes from Bombina bombina, assembly GCF_027579735.1. Taxonomy (NCBI): domain Eukaryota; kingdom Metazoa; phylum Chordata; class Amphibia; order Anura; family Bombinatoridae; genus Bombina; species Bombina bombina. Next base: position 1,331,780,279 of record NC_069500.1, on the reverse strand, counting down.
TAAAGGGGGTTTGGCTACTTTGGAGCGACTCCGATATGCCTGTCGTTGTCAATCCTTAGAATCTAGTAGGCTTTTTATCTACTAGGATTCCTCTTTGGAAGTTTTCCTGTTCTAGACCGTGCTAGGAGATTTTTCACAGGAAGGGGAGAATTCAGGGATTCCTTTTTCTTTCATGTAATTAGCAAGAGTCCATGAGCTAGTGACGTATGGGATATACATTCCTACCAGGAGGGGCAAAGTTTCCCAAACCTCAAAATGCCTATAAATACACCCCTCACCACACCCACAAATCAGTTTTACAAACTTTGCCTCCCGTGGAGGTGGTAAAGTAAGTTTGTGCTAGATTCTTCGTTGATATGCGGTTCGCAGCAGGCTTCCTCTCAGTGTGCAGTGAATGTCAGAGGGATGTGAAGAGAGTATTACCTATTTGAATTCAATGATCTCCTTCTACGGGGTCTATTTCATAGGTTCTCTGTTATCGGTCGTAGAGATTCATCTCTTACCTCCCTTTTCAGATCGACAATATACTCTTATATATACCATTACCTCTACTGATTCTCGTTTCAGTACTGGTTTGGCTTTCTACTATATGTAGATGAGTGTCCTGGGGTAAGTAAGTCTTATTTTTTGTGACACTCTAAGCTATGGTTGGGCACTTTTATATAAAGTTCTAAATATATGTGTTTAAACATTTATTTGCCTTGATTCAGGATGTTCGATATTCCTTATTTCAGACAGTCAGTTTCATTATTTGGGATAATGCATATGAATTAATAAATTTTTCTTACCTCAAAATTTGACTTTTTTTCCTGTGGGCTGTTAGGCTCGCGGGGGCTGAAAATGCTTCATTTTATTGCGTCATTCTTGGCACAGACTTTTTTGGCGCAAAAATTTTCTTTGTCGTTTCCGGCGTCATACTTGTCGCCGGAAGTTGCGTCATGTTTTTGACTATTTTGCGCCAAAAATGTCGGCGTCACCGGATGTGGCGTCATTTTTGGCGCCAAAAGCATTTAAGCGCTAAATAATGTGGGAGTCTTTTTTGGCGCTAAAAAATATGGGCGTCGCTTTTGTCTCCACATTATTTAAGTCTCATTTTTCATTGCTTCTGGTTGCTAGAAGTTTGTTCATTGGCATTTTTTCCCATTCCTAAAACTGTCATTTAAGGAATTTGATAAATTTTGCTTTATATGTTGTTTTTTCTATTACATATTGCAAGATGTCTCAGATTGACCCTGAATCAGAAGCTACTTCTGGAAAATCGCTGCCTGATGCTGGATCTACCAAAGTTAAGTGTATTTGCTGTAAGCTTGTGGTAACTGTCCCTCCTGCTGTTGTTTGTGATGAATGTCATGATAAACTTGCTAATGCAGATAATATTTCCTTTAGTAATGTCCCGTTACCTGTTGTTGTTCCATCAACATCTAATACTCAGGGTGTTCCTGTTAATATAAGAGATTTTGTTTCTAAATCTATTAGGAAGGCTATGTCTGTTATTCCTCCTTCCAGTAAACGTAAAAGGTCTTTTAAAACTTCTCATTTTCCAGATGAATTTTTAAATGAACATCATCATTCTGATTCTGTTTCTGATGATGATTTGTCTGGTTCAGAGGATTCTATTTCAGAGATTGAAACTGATAAATCTTCATATTTATTTAAAATGGAATTTATTCGTTCTTTACTTAAAGAAGTCTTAATTGCATTAGAAATAGAGGAATCTGGTCCTCTTGATACTAAATCTAAACGTTTAAACACGTTTTTTAAACCTCCTGTAGTTATTCCGGAGGTTTTTCCAGTCCCTGATGCTATTTCTGATGTAATTTCCAGGGAATGGAATAATCTGGGTAATTCATTTACTCCTTCTAAACGGTTTAAGAAATTATATCCTGTGCCATCTGACAGATTAGAGTTTTGGGACAAAATCCCTAAGGTTGATGGGGCTATCTCTACTCTTGCTAAACGTACTACTATTCCTACGGCAGATAGTACTTCCTTTAAGGATCCTTAAGATAGGAAAATTGAATCCTTTCTAAGAAAAGCTTATTTATGTTCAGGTAATCTTCTTAGGCCTGCTATATCTTTGGCGGATGTTGCTGCAGCTTCAACTTTCTGGTTGGAGGCTTTAGCACAACAAGTAACAGATCATAATACTCATAGCATTGTTAATCTTCTTCAACATGCTAATAACTTTATTTGTGATGCCATCTTTGACATCATTAGGGTTGATGTCAGGTATATGTCTTTAGCTATTTTAGCTAGAAGAGCTTTATGGCTTAAAACTTGGAATGCTGATATGTCTTCTAAGTCAACTTTGCTTTCCCTTTCTTTCCAAGGTAATAAATTGTTTGGTTCACAGTTGGATTCTATTATTTCAACTGTTACTGGGGGGAAAGGAACTTTTTTACCACAGGATAAAAAATCTAAAGGTAAATATAGGGCTGCTAATCGTTTTCGTTCCTTTTGTAACAATAAGGAACAAAAGCCTGATCCTTCCCCTACAGGAACGGTATCAGTTTGGAAACCATCTCCAGTCTGGAATAAATCCAAGCCTTTTAGAAAGCCAAAGTCAGCTCCCAAGTCCACATGAAGGTGCGGCCCTCATTCCAGCCCAGCTGGTAGGGGGCAGATTACGATTTTTCAAAGAAATTTGGATCAATTCGATTCACAGTCTTTAGATTCAGAACATTGTTTCTCAAGGGTACAGAATAGGTTTCAAGATAAGGCCTCCTGCAAGAAGATTTTTTCTTTCTCGCGTTCCAATAAATCCAGTGAAGGCTCAAGCGTTTCTGAAATGTGTTTCAGATCTAGAGTTGGCTGGAGTAATTGTGCCAGTTCCAGTTCTGGAACAGGGTCTGGGGTTTTACTCAAATCTATTCATTGTACCAAAGAAGGAGAATTCCTTCAGACCAGTGCTGGATTTAAAATTATTGAATCGTTATGTAAGAATACCAACATTCAAAATGGTAACTATAAGGACTATTCTGCCTTTTGTTCAGCAAGGGCATTATATGTCCACAATAGATTTACAAGATGCATATCTGCATATTCCGATTCATCCAGATCACTTTCAGTTTCTGAGATTCTCTTTTCTAGACAAGCATTACCAGTTTGTGGCTCTGCCGTTTGGCCTAGCAACAGCTCCAAGGATTTTTACAAAGGTTCTCGGTGCCCTACTATCTGTAATCAGAGAACAGGGTATTGTGGTATTTCCTTATTTGGACAATATCTTGGTTCCTACTCAGTCTTCACATTTAGCAAAATCTCATACGAATCGACTTGTATCGTTTCTTCAAGAACATGGTTGGAGGATCAATTTACCAAAGAGTTCGTTGATTCCTCAGACAAGGGTAACCTTTTTAGGTTTCCAGATAGATTCAGTGTCCATGACTCTGTCGTTGACGGACAAGAGATGTCTGAAATTGGTTTCAGCTTGTCGAAACCTTCAGTCTCAATCATTTCCTTCGGTAGCCTTATGCATGGAAATTCTAGGTCTTATGACTGCTGCATCGGACGCGATCCCCTTTGCTCGTTTTCACATTCGACCTCTTCAGCTCTGTATGCTGAACCAGTGGTGCAGGGATTATACAAAGATATCACAATTAATATCTTTAAAACCGAACGTACGACACTCTCTGACGTGGTGGACAGACTACCATCGTTTAGTTCAGGGGGCTTCTTTTGTTCTTCCGACCTGGACTGTGATCTCAACAGATGCAAGTCTGACAGGTTGGGGAGCTGTATGGGGGTCTCTGACAGCACAGGGGGTTTGGGAATCTCAGGAGGCGAGATTACCAATCAACATTTTGGCCTCTTCTAAAGAGAGAGTCGTTCATTTGTTTTCAGTCGGACAATGTCACAACCGTGGCATATGTCAATCATCAAGGAGGGACTCATAGTCCTCTGGCTATGAAAGAAGTATCTCGAATACTTGTATGGGCGGAATCCAGCTCCTGTCTAATTTCTGCGGTTCACATCCCAGGTATAGACAATTGGGAAGCGGATTATCTCAGTCGCCAAACATTACATCCGGGTGAAGTATTTCTTCAGATTGTTCAAATCTGGGGACTTCCAGAAATAGATCTGATGGCTTCTCATCTAAACAAGAAGCTTCCCAGGTATCTGTCCAGATCCAGGGATCCTCAGGCGGAAGCAGTGGATGCATTGTCACTTCCTTGGAAGTATCATCCTGCCTATATCTTTCCGCCTCTAGTTCTTCTTCCAAGAGTGATTTCCAAGATTCTAAAGGAGCGTTCGTTTGTTCTGCTGGTGGCTCCAGCATGGCCTCACAGGTTTTGGTATGCGGATCTTGTTCGGATGGCTACTTGCCAACCGTGGTCTCTTCCGTTAAGACCAGACCTTCTATCGCAAGGTCCTTTTTTCCATCAGGATCTCAAATCCTTAAATTTGAAGGTATGGAGATTGAACGCTTGATTCTCAGTCATAGAGGTTTCTCTGACTCCGTAATTAATACTATGTTACAGGCTCGTAAATCTGTATCTAGGAAGATATATTATTGAGTCTGGAAGACTTACATTTCTTGGTGCTCTTCTCATCATTTTTCCTGGCATTCTTTTAGAATTCCTAGAATATTACAATTTCTTCAGGATGGTCTGGATAAAGGTTTGTCTGCAAGTTCTTTGAAAGGACAAATTTCTGCTCTTTCGGTGTTGTTTCACAGAAAGATTGCTAATCTTCCTGATATTCATTGTTTTGTTCAGGCTTTGGTTCGTATCAAACCTGTCATTAAGTCAATTTCTCCTCCTTGGAGTTTGAATTTGGTTCTGGGGGCTTTACAAGCTCCTCCGTTTGAACCTATGCATTCTCTGGACATTAAATTACTTTCTTGGAAAGTCTTGTTCCTTTTGGCCATCTCTTCTGCTAGAAGAGTTTCAGAGTTATCTGCTCTTTCTTGTGAATCTCCTTTTCTGATTTTTCATCAGGAAAAGGCGGTGTTGCGAACTTCATTTAAATTTTTACCTAAAGTTGTGAACTCTAACAACATTAGTAGAGAAATTGTGGTTCCTTCATTGTGTCCTAATCCTAAGAATTCTAAGGAAAGATTGTTGCATTCTTTGGATGTAGTTAGAGCTTTGAAATATTATGTTGAAGCTACTAAGGATTTCTGAAAGACTTCTAGTCTATTTGTTATATTTTCCGGTTCTAGGAAAGGTCAGAAGGCTTCTGCCATTTCTTTGGCATCTTGGTTAAAATCTTTGATTCATCATGCTTATGTCGAGTCGGGTAAAACTCCGCCTCAAAGGATTACAGCTCATTCTACTAGGTCAGTTTCTACTTCCTGGGCGTTTAGGAATGAAGCTTCGGTTGATCAGATTTGCAAAGCAGCCACTTAGTCTTCTTTGCATACTTTTACTAAATTCTACCATTTTGATGTTTTTTCTTCTTCTGAAGCAGTTTTTGGTAGAAAAGTACTTCAGGCAGCTGTTTCAGTTTGATTCTTCTGCTTATAATTTCAGTTTTTTTCATTATAAGATTTAAACTTTATTTTGGGGTGTGGATTATTTTTTCAGCGGAATTGGCTGTCTTTATTTTATCCCTCCCTCTCTAGTGACTCTTGCGTGGAAGCTCCACATCTTGGGTATTTATTATCCCATACGTCACTAGCTCATGGACTCTTGCTAATTACATGAAAGAAAACATAATTTATGTAAGAACTTACCTGATAAATTCATTTCTTTCATATTAGCAAGAGTCCATGAGGCCCACCCTTTTTTGTGGTGGTTATGATTTTTTTTGTATAAAGCACAATTATTCCAATTCCTTATTTTTTATGCTTTCGCACTTTTTTCTTATCACCCCACTTCTTGGCTATTCATTAAACTGATTTGTGGGTGTGGTGAGGGGTGTATTTATAGGCATTTTGAGGTTTGGGAAACTTTGCCCCTCCTGGTAGGAATGTATATCCCATACGTCACTAGCTCATGGACTCTTGCTAATATGAAAGAAATGAATTTATCAGGTAAGTTCTTACATAAATTATGTTTTTTCCCTGTCTCCTATCTTTGAAAAGATGTTTCCTGTTGCTGTCTCCATTATATATCATGGCGCACGGTGCCTACAGTAGTAGTGGCTATCTCTACTTTGGCTATGAGAACTACGATTCTTAGAGAGGATAATTACTCATCTCAGGATCAATAGACTAAGCTGAAGCTTACATGGTGCATGTGCAGCATCTTATTGGTGTGATACCTTGTCTGATTCCATTTTGGTATGGACTCCTTTGAAGAAGATACAGAATAGAATTAAGGTTTTGTTTTGCTAGCCAATTCTTTTAATTCTGAGGCTACCATGCCAGTCTTTAAGCCAGGAGCAAGATTCTGGTTTTGCTGTTCTAGCCCACGGGGCGTTGTCTATACTCTTGGTCAGTGGACTTCCCCCTAAGTCCAACATTTTGGGCGCTTCTTTACAAGGGTAAGACCTTGTTTCAGTCCTAACATGGCAGGAATATTTTTGATATTACGGGTGAAAAAGGTTTTTTTTTCTACCACAAGATAAGATGAATTGTCCTAATGGAGTTTGACCCTATCCAGGATCAGACCTAGTGGGGGGCTGAATCTCTCTGTTTTCAATCATGAATATGAGAGGCACCAGATTCGGACTTAATATCTCAGGGTTACTAACTAGAATTCATACCTTTCCTCCCAGAGGCAGGACCTTCCTTTCAAACTCATCTGCAGGTCAGATAACAGTGAGGCATTTTGGAAGTGCGTTTGGGACCTCTCTTTTCAAAAAACTTTCCAACCTATTTTTAGCCCTGGAATGTATAAACAAGTTTCTCAGAGTACTGTCCTTCAAGATGGAGACTATCCGCTTCATTCTTCCTTTAGTGTAAGAGGGGTCAGTTCATGATGACCATATTATTATCGGTTATGTGTAGAGCGCCAACAGATTCCGCAGCGCTATAAATAAAGGGGGAGTACAACAAAACAATTATAGGGTAGAGGGCCCTGCCAAGAGTTGCACTGTTGTAGTCAGCTCTTAAGAAGGTGATCTACAAACAGCTGGACTGTTAGGCTTACATGCTAAGAGGGTTCAGGGGATTGCAGTGGAGGAGAGGAACTGGTATTAGGAAAGGTTAGCGTAGGTTGTATGCGTCCCTGAACAGTAGAATCTTTAGGGAGCACTTGAAGCTTTTAAAACTAGAAGAGAGTCTTGTGGAGCGAGGCAGAGAGTTCCATAAGATGGGAGCCAGTCTGGAGAAGTCCTGTAAACGGGAGTGTGATGAGGTGACAAGAGAGGAGGAGAGTAGGAGGTCATGAGCAGAACGATGGGGACGGGAGGGAGAGTATCTCGAGACAATGGCTGAGATGTAGGGGGGAGCAGTGCAGTTGAGGGCTTTGTATGTCAGAGTGAGAGTTTTGTGTTTGATCCTAGAGGCAAGAGGAAGCCAGTGAAAGGATTGGCAGAGAGGCGCAGCAGATGAAGAGCGACGTGTAAGGAAAATGAGTCTGGCAGAGGCATTCATTATGGATTGTAAAGGAGCTAGGCGGCAGGTGGGGAGACCAGAGAGGACAGAGTTGCAGTAATCAAGGCGGGAAAGAATGAGAGAGTGGATTAAAATCTTAGTTGTGTCTTGTGTAAGGAAGTGTCTAATTTTAGAGATGTTTTTAAGGTGGAAGCGGCAGGCTGTAGCCAAGGACTGAATGTGAGGAGTGAAGGAAAGATCTGAGTCAAATGTGACCCCGAGACATCGGGAATGCGGGGTAGGGGTAATGATAGAGTTGTCGACAGTTATAGAGATATTAGGGGTGGAGATTTTGGAAGAAGGGGGGAAAATGAGGAGCTCAGTTTTGGAGAGATTTAGCTTGAGGTAGTGAGAGGACATCCAGGAAGAGATGTGAGAAAGACAGTTAGTGACACGGGTTAGCAAGGAAGGAGATAGTTCTGGTGCAGAAATAGATTTGGGTGTCATCGACATACAAATGATATTGGAAACTGTGGGACTTAATTAGGGAACCTAGTGATGACGTATAGATTGAGAAGAGAAGGGGACCGAGGACAGAGCCTTGCGGTACTCTGACAGAAAGTGGTGATGGGGCAGAGGAGGCCCCAGAGAAGGCTACACTGAAGGTACGGTTTGACATGTAGGAAGAGAGCCACGAAAGGGCTGTGTCACAGATGCTGAAGGATTGGAGGGTTTGGAGCAAAAGAGGGTGGTCGACAGTGTCAAAGGCTGCGGACAGATCAAGGAGGATAAGCAGAGAGAAGTTGCCTTTTGATTTAGCTGTAAGTAGGTCATTGGTGACCTTAACAATAGCTGTCTCTGTGGAGTGATAGGGACGAAATCCAGATTGCAGCGGGTCAAGAAGGGAGTTTAACGTAAGGAAATGGGATAGGAGTGCATATACTAGTTTTTTTGAGAAGCTTTGAAGCAAGAGGGAGGAGGGAAATTGGGCGGTAGTTGGATGGGGAGGTAGGATCAAGGGAAGGTTTTTTGAGGATAGGTGTGACCAGTGCATGTTTCATCGATGAGGGAAATGTACCAGTGCTGAGGGAGAGGTTGAAAATGTGTGTTAGCATAGGGGTAAGGGTAGCAGAGAGAGAGGGGAGCAGCTGTGAGGGGATAGGGTCAAGGGGACAGGTAGTGAGGTGAGAGCGCAGTATAAATGCTGAAACTTCGTCCTCAGTAACAGGGGAGAATGTACTAAGTTTCAGGTTATGAGGGTTGTGGTTGAGTGAGAGTATTTGAGGGGGGGAGAGAATGGAATTGTGTTGAGAGCTGATTTCATGTCTGATGGAGTCAATTTTGTTAGTGAAGTGACTGGCAAAGTCTTGAGCTGACAGAGAAGTTGTATTAGGAAGTGGGGGAGGGCTGAGGAAAGTATTGAAAGTGGAGAACAGACGTTTGGGTTTGAAGAAAGATTAGAGATAAGAGTAGAGAAGTAGTGTTGCTTGTGGAGATTAAGGGCAGAGTAGTAGGAGTTCAAGATGAATTTGTAATGAAGAAAATCAGCTGAACTCCATGATTTTCTCCAATGCTGTTCAGCAGTACGGGAACATCTGCGTAGGTACCGTGTCAGAGGAGTATGCCAGGGCTGGGGATGAGTGTGTGATTTCCTAGCAGTGGTAAGAGGGGCGAGATTGTCAAGGACGGATATAAGGGTGGAATTATAGTGGCAGATAGATTGTTCAGGGCAGGAAAATGCGGAGAAGGATGAGAGGAGCGGTTGAAGGGAATTAGCAAGTTGTTGCTGATCTAAAGACCTAATGCTTCTGTGAAGTTTGGTGTGAGGAGTAGAAGGTGGGAGAGTTGTAGGAAGGGATGATATGTTGCAGGTAAGGAGATGGTGGTCAGAAAGAGGAAAAGGGGAGTTTGAGAAGTTTGAGAGAGTGCATCGATAGCTAAAGATCAGGTCAAGGGAGTGACCGTCTTTGTGAGTGGGAGAATCAGTCCATTGTGACAGACCGAAAGAGGAAGTGAGTTGCAGAACTTGTTTAGCAGATGAGGCAGTGGGATTGTTAAGGGGGATGTTGAAGTCGCCAAGAATGAGGTCAGGGGTGTCTGAGGAAAGGAAGTAGGGTAGCCAGGCAGCCAAGTAATCTAGAAATTGAGTTGCGGAGCCAGGGGGTCGGTATATGACTGCAACACGTACAGAGAGAGGGGAGAATAAGCGAATCATGTGGGTTTCAAATGAGGGAAAAGTGAGGGAAGAGATAGGGTGTATTTGTTGAAAGGTGCAACGAGAGGAAAGTAAAATACCTACACCACCTCCTTGTCTATTACCAGACCTAGGAGTGTGGCAGAAGTGGAGACCCCCATGTGACAGAGCAGCAGTGGATGCTGTGTCTAGGGGAGAGAGCCAGGTTTCTGTGAGGGCCAGAAGGTTGAGGGAGCGGGAGATGAAGAGGTCATGTATAGAAGTGAGTTTGTTGCAAACAGAGCGAGAGTTCCAGAGTGCACAGGTGAAAGGGGTAGTGGCTTTAGATGCAAGAGGAATGTGAGAAAGGTGTGCAGAGTTTTGTTTTCTGAGTCTATGGGATGGTACACATGGATGTGCACGGCTTGTCAGTGGTTGGGGACCAGGATTAGGGGAGATGTCACCAGCAGTAAGTAGAAGCAAGAGGGAGAGTGACATGAGATGAGATACAGATTTGCAGTAGTGAGACTGCTTTTGAGATGAGCTGCAGGGGGTAGAGAGAGTGTTTAGGAATAGGTAAAGTTCATGAGTAGAAAAGTAAGGTGAGTTTAAGAGAGATGAGCTAATGAACAGTGCAGGTGGAGAGGGAGAAGGAGTAATTGAATAGTGTAGTTTGTTATAGAGACAAAGGGTAGCAAAAAGGAATATGAATATATTGAGCATTTTTAAAGAATTGGGAACCAGTTAAAAACATAAGACACAGAATTACTGTAACAATTGCATAATTGAACAAAAGGTATATGAAACATAATATAATAAAAGTACTGTGTATTCTATGGGGTTAAGGGAATGGAAGGATGTGCTGATCAGTGTTTGCACCTGTCATTTCAGGAGAGTTAAAGTTGTGTGGGAGACTATCTATAAATGAGGAAATGAGCTTGGGGTGGGTGAGGGGTAGGGAAACTGTTTTCCAGAAGGCTACCTGTAGAAAGTTAGATGGCAATTGCAGCAGTGGAGTGAAAAGGTCTGTGTTTTTTTTTTCTGTGTTCTGAGAGAGACTGTGTAAAGGGAGAGAGATAAATTGGTTAATGATGGCCCAGAGAAAGTGTGTTAAAATGCGTGGGAGGGTACAGTGTTAAAATGCGTGGGAGGGTACATTTATGGACATTTTAAGCTAAGGGTCAATCATGCAGAAACCAAAAAAACACATCAAAAAACAAAATATTACAGAGATAAGACAGACATACAAGACAGACAAGGGGTGAAATAAAACCATTCAAACAAATACAGATAAGTGGACAAGAGCTGCTTAAGCTATGCAAATTATGACTAGCACAGCCTGTAATATATACATTTAAAATAAAAACAAAACAGAAGGAATTATCACTAAATATACAAACACATACAATAAAACAACTTAGTAGGTAAAATATAATGAAGCTGTTTTCCAGAAGGCTACCTGTAGAAAGTTAGATGGCAATTGCAGCAGTGGAGTGAAAAGGTCTGTGTTTTTTTTCTGTGTTCTGAGAGAGACTGTAGAAAGTTAGATGGCAATTGCAGCAGTGGAGTGAAAAGGTCTGTGTTTTTTTTTTCTGTGTTCTGAGAGAGACTGTAGAAAGTTAGATGCCAATTGCAGCAGTGGAGTGAAAAGGTCTGTGTGTTTTTTTTCTGACCATAGGCCTAAAGCATGTGTACCTTCATGTTCCCATTCACAGGGATCATCACAAAATTCTGAGATTCACCTTTCTGGGCAAACACTTTCAGTTTGTGGCTCTTCCGTTTGGCCTTGCCACAGCTCCCAGAATTTTCTAAGATTCTGGGGGTTTTATTGGCAGTGATCAGGTCTCTGGGAATCGCAGTGGCGCCATACCTGGATGACATATTGGTTCAGGCGACATCTTTTCAACAAGCTCTCTCCACACTGATCTTGTTGTCTATTCTTTTTCCATTGATGGTAAGTAAATCTGGAAATGAGTTCCCTTATTCCAGCTACAAGGTTAGTTTTTCTTAGGAACCATAATTGATTCCCTATCGATGAAACTATGTCTGTCAGAGGTCAGAAGTTCCAAAATTCTTTTCTCTTGACTTTTTCTTCAGTCTCCTTTTCAAATGTATGAAGGTATTTGGTCTTATGGTTGCTTCCACAGACATCATTCCTTTGTTTGATTCCATTGAGAGCTCTGCAGTTATGTTTGCTCAGTCAATGGAATGGGGATCATGCGGAACTGTCTTAAAGGATAGATCTAGATCAGTCGATAAGAGAGCAGTCTGGGACTCGTTCAAGGTGCAGGGACTCTGGACTCGGGAGGAGTCTGGTCTCCCCTTAAACATCTTGGCGTTGAGAGTGATTTTTAATGCTCTGATGACTTGGCCTTAGTTGTCCTTAGCCAGGTTTATCAGGTTCCAGTCAGACAACATAACCTCAGTGGCTTACATCAACCACCAGGGAGGAACTCAGAGTTCCTTAGTCATGAAGGAGGTGGTTCGGATTGTTCAGTGATCCGAAGCTCAAAATTGCTCTCTATCTGCCATCTACATTCCAGGAGTGGATTTCCTGAGCAGACACACTTTTCATACTGGAGAGTGGGAATTCCATCCGTAGGTGTTCTCCAGCTTAACCCTCAAATGGGGGGTGCTGGAGTTGGATATGATGGCGTCTCGGCAGATTGCCAAGCTTCCAAGGTATGGTTCAAGGTCAAGGGATCCTCAGGCCGCTCTGATAGATACTCTGGCGGTCCCTTGGGATTTCAAGCTGACATACCTGTTTCCTCTGTTTACTCTCCTTCCATGAGTCATTGCTTGTATCAAAAAAGAGAGAATGTTGGTGATTCTAATAGCCCCTGCTTGGCCTTGCAGGATCTGGTATACAGACCTAGTGGAGATGTTGTTTCTCCCACCTTGGAGACTGCCTCTGAGGGAGGACCTTCTGAATCAGTGTCCCTTTCTTCATCCAAATCTCGTTTCTCTGAAGTAGACTGTTTGGAAAATGAATGCTTACTTCTGTCTAAGCGTGGTTTTTCTAAGTCGGTCATTGAGACCATAATTCATTAGGAACGTTTGTTGCACAACTTGGATGTTGTGCGTCCTCTTAAGTTCTGTCTTCAGGCGACTGAGGATTGTCGCCAGTCTTCTGCCCTGTTTGTTTCTCTGGGAAACATTAGGGTCAGAAAGCTACTGCTACTTCTCCTTCTCTCTGGTTGAGAAGTATATTTTGTTTGTCTTATGAGACTGCTGGACAGTCGCCTCCTAAGAGAATTACAGCTCATTCCACGAGGGCTGTTTCCTCTTCTTGGGTTTTCAAAAATGAAACTTCTATGGAACAGATTTGCAAGGCTGCAACTTGGTTTTCCTTCAATACTCTTTCCAAATTTATAAATTTGATTACTTTGCCTTGGCTGAGACCTCTTTTAGGACAATGGTTCTTCAAGCAGTGGTGCCTTCTGTTTAGGTCTACCTGTCTTGTCCCTCTCTAATCCTCTGTGTCCTCTAGCATGGGTATTGGTTCCCAACAGTAATTGAGGATGCCGTGGACTCACCATATCTTAGGAAAGAAAACAAAATTTATGCTTACCTGATAAATGTATTTATTTCCGGATATGGTAAGTCCACGGCCCCGCCCTTTATTTTTAGACAGTTATTTTTGACTAAGTCTCAGGGACCTCTACACCTTGTGTTTCTCCTTTTTTATCCATTTATCTTCGGTTGAATGACTGGGGATTGTTGGAAGGGGAGTGATACTTAACAGCTTTGCTGTGGTGCTCTTTGCCTCCTCCTGCTGGCCAGGAGTTATATTCCCAACAGTAATTGAGGATGCCGTGGACTCACCATATCCGGAAATAAATACATTTATCAGGTAAGCATAAATTTAGTATTTTTACTGCTCCTGCTGCATGATATAGAAAGAGGTGCAGGAGGCTCTATCTAAAGTAAGACCTTAAAGGGACACTGAACCCAAATTTTTTTCTTTCATGATTCAGATAGAGCATGACTATTTAAGCAACTTTCTAATTTACTCCTATTATCAAATTTTCTTAGTTTTCTTGGTATCTTTATTTCAAATGCAAGAATGTAAGTTTAAATGCCGGCCCATTTTTGGTGAACAACCTGAGTTGTCCTTGCTGATTGGTGGATAAATTAATCCACCAATAAAAAAGTGCTGTCCAGAAGTCTGAACCAAAAAACCCCAGCTTTGATGCCTTCTTTTTCAAATAAAGATAGCAAAAGAACGAAGAAAAATTGAAAATAGGAGTAAATTAGAAAGTTGCTTAAAATTGCATGCTCTATCTGAATCACAAAAGAAAAAAATTGGGTTCAGTGTCCCTTTAAGATGACTAAGATGTAGACTGTTCCTTTAATTATTTTTTTCTGTAGCACAGGGCATTGTCTATATATGATCTTTACAAGTATAACTACATCTTGCAAAACAAGCTCATGAGTTACATCTTTCTCACATCCAGATGCAACAATCTCTGAACTTGATTTTCCTCCCTAGAGAATTTGGTTGCTGATTTCAAGGCCCAAAAAATTTGGTTGGATTTTTTTATGTTTATATAACAGATGAGATTAAAAGATATAGCAATCTGAGTAAATGTTGCTGAAATGTTAAATACATATTTTTCATTGTTTAAAGAAAGAGCATGTGCTTTTAAACAACTTTCCAATTAACTGCTGTTATCTAATTATTTTTTTTGTATCCTCTGTTGAAAAGGATACCTAGGTAGGCTCAGAGCTGCTGATTGGTGGCTGCACATATAAGCCTCATGTTATGGCTCACCCAGTGTGTTAACTACCTCCCAGTAATGCATTGCTGCTTCTTAAACAAAGGATACCAAGAGAGTGAATCACATTTGAAAACAGAAGTAAATTGGAAAGTTGTTTAGTTCAGAAAGAACAATTGACTCATATAGTGAGGTTAACTGGTTCAGGGTTGTTAATATTTTAATATTTTTCTTTTTATACAATAATCATGCATTAGTAATCATACTGAAATATTGTGTCAGCTATTCATCATTTTTTTCATGTAGCACAGAGCATTGCCTATATGATCTTTACACCCCAATACGTTTGATGTATTTACATTCACAGTCAGATATCTGTATTAAACCCTATAAATAAAAACACAGGTTTTAAGAATAATTTGTGTCATATTTTTATTTCCATTTAAGGTAAATTAGTTTTGAACCTAATTAAAGGGATAGGAAAGTCAAAATTAAACTTTAATGATTCAGGGCTAGATTAAAAGTGTTTAGTTTGCACTTGGGTTTTAATTCTGCTAGACTTCGGCTTTTTGAGCGCGTATTACAAGTTGAAAGTATAAAGTTTTTGCTTGTGCACTAACCTGATGTGTGCAAAAAGCTGAACTTGCAATATCGTGACCGAGTTAATGTAATTCCCTTATAGACTTCAATGGAGCGCGAAAAGTAAGAAAAAAAACACCCTTACTCGGGCGAACCGGATCACATTTTCTCAAGTTCTCAATATTAATATTTCTCTTGTGAGGTGTATCCAGTCCACGGGTTCATCCATTACTTGTGGGATATTCTCCTTCCCAACAGGAAGTTGCAAGAGGACACCCACAGCAGAGCTGTCTATATAGCTCCTCCCCTAACCCCCACCTCCAGTCATTCTCTTGCAACTCTCGACAAGGGAAGTATCAAGAGATAAGTGGTGACTTAGTGTAGTGTTACCTTCAATCAAGAGTTTGTTATTTTTAAACGGTACCAGCGTTGTACTGTTTTACTCTCAGGCAGAAATTAGATGAAGAATTCTGCCTGGAGGTTGATGATCTTAGCGGTTTGTAACTAAGGTCCATTGCTGTTCTCACACATAACTGAAGAGTATGGGAAAACTTCAGTTGGGGGAACGGTCTGCAGATTACCTGCTTTGAGGTATGTTCAGTATTTTTATTTCTAGAGAGATGAATAAGTTCTAGAAAATGCTGACAGAGCCTTGTGTATTTGAGGTAAGCTTGATGCAGTGATTTAACAACGACTGGGATCATGCTTACAAAACAGGGTAATACTCATGTTAATATTATTTAGTGTCAAAACGTTTACATGTTTTCATAAATAGAACGTTTTTTCTCTGAGGGAGATAAATCTTTATTTGGGGCCTAGTTTTCCACATGGCTAGTCAGATACTCCTAGGAGTATTTTCTTAAGGCCCCTCTGACATCCAGTACATGGTGGGAGGGGCCTATTTTCGCGCTATAGCTGCGCAGTTTTAATTCAGACTGAGACATCCAGCTTCCCTAGAGGAGTCCTTTGGCATCTGAGGACCATTATAAAGGGTTTATTCCTTCACCAAATCGTATTTGAGGGCAGGTAGGAGCCTCAGCAGAGCTGTGGCAAGGTGCTCAACTGTTTTTTACCGGTGGTTGACGTTTTTAAATCCGGTTTGGGGGCTAAGGGGTTAATCATTCATTTGCAAGTGGGTGCAACGTTGCTTTAGTCCCTTACACACACTGTAAAAATTTCGAAGACTTTACTATATTTTTACACTGTTTTGCAGTTTAAGTGCTAGTTTTTTTCTCTTAAAGGCACAGTAACGTTTTTGTTTAATTGCTGTTTCACCTTTATTAAAGTGTTTTCCAAGCTTGCTTGTCTCATTACTAGTCTGTTAAACATGTCTGACATAGAGGAAACTCTTTGTTCAATATGTTTGGAAGCCATTGTGGAACCCCCTCTTAGAATGTGTACCAAATGTACTGAAATTTCTATAAACTATAAAGACCATATTATGGCGCTTAAAGATTTATCTCCAGAGGATTCTCTGACTGAAAAAAGGGAGATTATGCCATCTAGCTCTCCCCATGTGTCAGAACCTATAACTCCCGCTCAAGTGACGCCAAGTACATCTAGCGCGTCTAATTCTTTTACCTTACAGGACATGGCGGCAGTTATGAATGCTACCCTCTCAGAGGTATTGTCCAAACTGCCAGGGTTACAGGGAAAGCGAGACAGCTCTGGGGCTAGAACTAATGCAGAGCTTTCTGACGCTTTAATACCTGTGTCCGATATACCCTCACAATGCTCAGAAGCTGAGGCAGGAGAGCTTCTATCTGTGGGTGACATTTCAGATTCAGGGAAGGCATTGCTTCAGTCTGATTCTGAAATGACAGCGTTTAAATTTAAGCTTGAACACCTCCGCTTATTGCTTAGGGAGGTTTTAGCGACTCTGGATGACTGTGACCCCATTGTAGTTCCAGAGAAATTGTGTAAGATGGACAAATACTTTGCAGTGCCTGTTTACACTGATGTTTTTCCAGTCCCTAAGAGGTTTTCAGAAATTATTACTAAGGAATGGGATAGACCAGGTGTGCCGTTCTCTCCCCCTCCTGCGTTTAAAAAGATGTTTCCCATAGATGCCGCCATACGGGACTCGTGGCAGACGGTCCCTAAGGTGGAGGGAGCAGTCTCTACCCTAGCTTAGCGTACAACTATCCCCGTCGAAGACAGTTGTGCTTTCCTAGATCCTATGGATAAAAAATTGGTGGGTCTCCTTAAGAAAATTTTTATACATCAAGGTTTTATTCTCCAGCCTCTTGCATGCATTGCTCCAGTTACTGCTGCAGCGGCTTTTTGGTTCGAGTCTCTTGAGGAGGCTCTACAGGTGGAAACCCCGTTAGATGATATCTTAGACAGGATTAAAGCTCTTAAGTTAGCTAATTCCTTTATTTTTGACGCCGTTTTTCATTTAACCAAGCTAACGGCTAAGAATTCAGGTTTTGCCATTCTGGCGCCTAGGGCGCTATGGCTTAAGTCCTGGTCAGCAGACGTTACTTCAAAGTCTAATCTTCTTAACATCCCCTTCAAAGGACAGACCCTATTCGGGCCCAGCCTGAAGGAGATCATCTCTGACATTACCGGAGGAAAAGGTCACGCCCTTCCTCAGGATAGGTCCAATAAATTAAGGACCAAACAGAATAATTTTCGTTCCTTTCGAAACTTCAAGGGTGGCGCAGCTTCGGTTTCCTCTAATGCAAAACAAGATGGAAATTTCACCCAGTCCAAACCAGTCTGGAGACCTAACCAGACTTGGACCAAAGGGAAGCAGGCCAAGAAGCCTGCTGCTGCCTATAAGACAGCATGAAGGGGTAGCCCCCGATCCGGGACCGGATCTAGTAGGGGGCAGACTTTCTCTCTTCGCCCAGGCTTGGGCAAGAGACATCCAGGATCCCTGGGCACTAGAGATTGTGTTTCCCAGGGTTATCTTCTGGAATTCAAAGGTTCATCTCCAAAGGGGAGATTTCATCTCTCACAATTATCTGCAAACCAGATAAAGAGAGAGGCATTCTTACGTTGCGTTCAAGACCTACTGGTTATGGGAGTGATCCACCCAGTTCCAAGAGAGGAACAGGGACAGGGTTTCTATTCAAACCTGTTTATAGTTCCCAAAAAAGAGGGAACTTTCAGACCAATCTTGGATCTCAAGATCCTAAACAAATTTCTCAGGGTCCCATCCTTCAAAATGGAGACAATCCGAACCATCCTCCCTATGATCCAGGAGGGTCAATATATGACTACTGTGGACTTAAAGGATGCTTATCTCCACATTCCAATTCACAGAGAGCATCATCAGTTCCTAAGGTTCGCCTTCCTAGACAGGCATTACCAGTTTGTCGCTCTTCCCTTTGGGTTAGCCACGGCGCCAAGAGTCTTTACAAAGGTTCTAGGGTCCCTTCTGGCGGTCCTAAGGCCACGGGGCATAGCGGTGGCTCCTTACCTAGATGACATTCTGATTCAGGCGTCGACTTTTCAAATCGCCAAGTCCCATACGGACATTGTTCTGGCCTTTCTGAGGTCTCATGGGTGGAAAGTGAACAGAGAAAAGAGTTCTCTTTCTCCCTTCACAAGAGTTTCCTTCCTAGGAACTCTGATAGATTCAGTAGAAATGAAGATTTTTCTGACGGAGGTCAGGATATCAAAGCTTCTTACTTCCTGCCGTGTTCTTCATTCCACTCCTCGGCCGTCAGTGGCTCAGTGTATGGAAATGATCGACCTAATGGTAGCGGCAATGGACATAGTTCCGTTTGCCCGCCTACATCTCAAACCACTGCAACTTTGCATGCTCAATCAGTGGAATGGGGACTACACAGATTTGTCTCCTCTGTTAAATCTGGATCAAAAGATCAGGGATTCTCTTCTCTGGTGGTTATCTTGGGTCCACCTGTCCAGGGGAATGAGTTTCCGCAGGTCAGAGTGGACTATAGTGACGACAGATGCCAGCCTTCTGGGCTGGGGTGCGGTCTGGAACTCCCTGGAGGCTCAGGGTTCGTGGATTTAGGAGGAAGCCCTCCTTCTGATAAACATTCTGGAACTCAGAGCAATATTCAATGCTCTTCAGGCTTGGCCTCAGCTAGCTTGGGTCAAGTTCATCAGATTTCAGTCAGACAATATCACGACTGTAGCCTATATCAACCATCAGGGGGGAACAAGGAGTCCCCTGGCAATGATGGAAGTTTCCAAGATAATTCTATGGGCGGAGGTTCACTCTTGCCATCTGTCTGCTATCCATATCCCAGGAGTAGAGAACTGGGAGGCGGACTTTCTAAGTCGGCAGACTTTTTATCCGGGGGAGTGGGAGCTCCATCCGGAGGTATTTGCCCAGCTGATTCAATTATGGGGCAAACCAGAACTGGATCTGATGGCATCTCGTCAGCTTCCTTGTTACGGGTCCAGGTCAAGGGATCCCCACGCAAAGCTGATAGATGCTCTAGCAGTGCCCTGGTCCTTCAGCCTGGCGTATGTGTTTCCAAAGTTTACTCTCCTCCCTCGTCTGATTGCCAAGATCAAGCAGGAGAGAGCTTCAGTGATTTTGATAGCACCTGCGTGGCCACGCAGGACTTGGTATGCAGATCTGGTGGACATGTCATCCTTTCCACCATGGACTCTGCCCCTGAGGCAGGACCTTCTACTCCAAGGTCCATTAAAACATCCAAATCTAGTTTCTCTGCATCTGACTGCTTGGAGATTGAACGCTTGATTTTATCAAAACGTGGTTTCTCCGAGTCGGTCATTGATACCTTGATTCAGGCTCGAAAGCCTGTCACCAGGAAAATCTATCATAAGATATGGTGTAAATATCTTCATTGGTGTGAATCCAAGGGTTACTCGTGGAGTAAGGTCAGGATTCCCGGGATACTATCTTTTCTCCAAGAAGGATTGGAAAAGGGATTATCGGCTAGTTCCTTAAAGGGTCAGTAAACCTTAAAATGAATGTTATATAATTCTGCACATAGTGCAGAATTATATAACATTATATTAGCCAACCATTATTTAACATAATATTGCCTTTTTATTTTTAGCAAAAAACGCTGTTTTACAGACCAGCTCTCTGGGCTCTGCTGAGTGGGTCTGTTTTTTTTCCTCAGCGCATCGGGCCAGCTGTATAGTCACAGCCCGGTCCGACCGCGCCATAAGACTAAGTGCAGCTCGCTCCTGCTGTCAGACAGAGCGGGAGCGAGCTGCACTTAGTCTTATGGCACTAAGGCAATATTATGTTAAATAATGGTTGGCTAATATAATGTTATATAATTCTGCACTATGTGCAGAATTATATAACATTAATTTTAAGGTTTACTGTCCCTTTAAAGGGACAGATTTCTGCTCTGTCTATTCTTTTGCACAAGCGCCTGGCTGATGTTCCAGACGTTCAGGCGTTTTGTCAGGCTTTGGTTAGAATCAGGCCTGTGTTTAAACCTGTTGCTCTGCCATGGAGTTTAAATTTAGTTCTTAAGGTTCTTCAAGGGGTTCCGTTTGAACCCTTGCATTCCATAGATATCAAGCTTTTATCTTGGAAAGTTCTGTTTTTAGTAGCTATCTCTTCGGCTCAAAGAGTTTCAGAGTTATCTGCCTTGCAGTGTGATTCCCCTTATCTGATCTTCCATGCAGATAAGGTAGTTTTGCGTACCAAACCTGGGTTTCTTCCTAAGGTAGTATCTAATAGGAATATCAATCAGGAAATTGTTGTTCCGTCACTGTGTCCTAATCCTTCTTCAAAGAAGGAACGTCTGTTACACAATCTTGACGTGGTTCGTGCTTTAAAGTTTATTTGCAAGCTACTAAGGATTTTCGTCAAACATCTGCATTGTTTGTTGTCTACTCTGGAAAGAGGAGAGGCCAAAAGGCTTCGGCAACTTCTCTTTCTTTTTGGCTAAGAAGCATAATTCGTTTAGCTTATGAGACTGCTGGCCAGCAGCCTCCTGAAAGAATTACAGCTCATTCTACTAGAGCGGTAGCTTCCACATGGGCTTTTAAACATGAGGCCTCTGTTGAACAGATTTGTAAGGCGGCGGCTTGGTCTTCGCTTCATACTTTTTCTAAATTCTACAAATTTGATACTTTTGCTTCCTCGGAGGCTATTTTTGGGAGAAAGGTCTTACAGGCAGTGGTGCCTTCTGTTTAAGTACCTGCCTTGTCCCTCCCTTCATCCGTGTCCTAAAGCTTTGGTATTAGTATCCCACAAGTAATGGATGAACCCGTGGACTGGATACACCTTACAAGAGAATACAAAATTTATGCTTACCTGATAAATTTCGGAAAAATGTAAGGTTCTACATTTTGGAAGTAAAAATAAGCAGGCTATGTATTTTTTAAATGGGACAAGACTTAGCCAAACACAGGAGGAAAGGGATTTGGGAGTAGTAATAGATAACAAGCTAAAGATGAGTGCACAATGCAGGGCAGCGGCTTCAAAGGCTAATAATATACTAGCATGTATTAAAAGAGGCATTGATTCAAGGGAGGAAAGCATAATTCTGTCATTATATAAAGCCCTGGTAAGACCTCACCTTGAGTTTGGAGTGCAGTTCTGGGGACCGATTGCTAAAAAAGATATTGCAGAACTAGAAAAAGTTCAGAGAAGGGCCACAAAGCTAATAAGGGGATTGGAGAAATTAACCTATGAGGAGAGGCTAGCCAAACTGGGTCTGTTCTCTTTAGAAAAAAGGCGCTTGAGAGGTGACATGATTACTTTATATAAATATATTCAAGGCCCATATACAGAGATGGCAGAAGCTCTTTTTATTCCAAGAAAATTGGTTCTGACAAGAGGTCATAATTTAAGGTTGGAGGAAAGGAGATTTAATCTCCTGCAACGGAAACGTTTTTTCACTGTAAGAGCAATAAAATTGTGGAACTCATTACCAAAGGAGGTAGTGAATGCCAATACCATAGATACATTTAAAAATAGTCTGGATAAATTTCTGTATATAAACAAAATTCATGGATATGATTGCTAGTATTAAATGGGTCACATTTTAATGGGGTTATTTAAGCTTAACTGGAGCTTTTTGTAAGTATTTTAGATTTGTATAGGTTGAACTCGATGGACTTCAGTCTTTTTTCAACCTTATCTACTATGTTACTATGTTACTATGTTACTATGGTGTATTCAGTCCACGGCCCGCCCTGTCACTTTAAGGCAGGTGTTTTTATTTTTTAAACTACAGTCACCACTGCACCCTATAGTTTCTCCTTTTTCTTGTCTTCGGTCGAATGACTGGAGGTGGGGGTTAGGGGAGGAGCTATATAGACAGCTCTGCTGTGGGTGTCCTCTTGCAATTTCCTGTTGGGAAGGAGAATATCCCACAAGTAATGGATGAACCCGTGGACTGGATACACCACAAGAGAAAGAAATTTATCAGGTAAGCATAAATTTTGTTTTTACATTCCAATGTTCTTCACATAGAAGAATGTTTTATTTATTCAGAAACACATATTTCTATATGTATCTATATAATTTAAAATAGCTTAGCTGCCTTCTTTTTCAAATAAAGATAGCAAGAGAACAAAGAAAAATTGATAATAGGAGTAAATTCGAAAGTTGCTTAAAATTGCATGCTCTATCTGAATGACAAAAGAAAAAAATTGGGTTCAGTGTCCCTTTAAATAATCCCATTGAAACAAATTGACCTTTTTAACACAAGCAACCATGTTACCTGAATTCTGTTTCTAGACAGAAATGCATCTTAACCTTTTTTAAATGTATCCAAGGTATTGGCATTTACTACCTCCTTAGGTAATGAGTTCCAATATTTGATTGCTCTCACAGTGAAAAAATGTTTATGTTGTAGGAGATTAAGAGGCCTATTTATTAAAGGTCTTGCGGACCTGATCCGACAGTGCAGATCAGGTCCGCAAGACCTCGCTGAATGCAGAGAGCAATACGTTCTCCGTATTCAGCATTGCACCAGCAGCTCACAAGAGCTGCTGGTGCAACGCCGTCCCCTGCAGACTCGCGGCCAATGGGCCGCCAGCAGGGAGGTGTCAATAAACCCGATCGTACTCGATCGAGTTGAATTGTGGCGATTCCTGTCCGCCTGCTCAGAGCAGGCGGACAGGGTTATGGAGCAGCGGTCTTTAGACTGCTGCTTCATAACTGCTGTTTCTTGTGAGTCTGAAGACTCGCCAGAAACACGGGCCCACAAGCTCCATACGGAGCTTGATAAATGGGCCTCTAAATCTCCTTTCCTACAGCCTTAATCTGTCAGGAACAAGTTTCTTGGAATAAACAGAGCTTCTGCCATCTTTGTATATGGTCCTTGAATATATTTATATAAAGTAATCATGTGACCTCTTAAGCACCTTTTTTCTAGAGAAAATAGACCCAGTTTGGCTAACCTCTCCTCATAGCTTAAATTCTCCATTCCACTTATTAGCTTGGTAGCCCTTTTCTGAACTTTTTCTAAGTCTGCAATATCTTTTTTTTTATTAGATCGGTCCCCAGAACCTCAGAAGGGTGAGGTCTTACCACGGATTTATATAGTGACAGAATTATGCTTTTCTCTCTTGCATCAATGCCTCTTTTATTAATTGCTAGTATATGATTAGCCTTAGAAGCCACTGCCTTGCATTGTGCATTAGCATCTATTACTACTCCCAAATCCCTTTCCTCCTCTGTTTGGCTAGGTCTAGTCCCATTTAAATTATAGGTTGTCTGATTATTTTTTTTTTTTTTTTTAAATGCTTTATTGAAAAACGTATAACCAATACAAACATGAGAATATGCAAAATGGTACATATGCGTCAGTTTTTTGTTTTGTTTTTGTAATTCTGTAATTACAAGGGAACAACAGAGAAAATTTAACTGACATAAGGAGAGAAAAGTAATTCTTTTTTTTTTTTTATAAATAAGATACCCTTTATGGGTCAACAGTGGTGAGAATAGCTATTGGTTAAATAAAAGAAAGTGTCTAATTAGGTATTTAACTGTATAATGTATGGTCTGATTGCATGGTTCCTGCAGGTAGAAAAGAGAAGAGTTGTTAGGTCGTGAAGATGGGTGGAGGGTCGGTTGGGGCTGAAAGGTCTATTGTCGATTACAGGCAATGGAGTGTAAAGGTAAGTATGTGGAGAAAAGGTATTGTAGGGTTCCTTATGTTGTGTGTGGGGGTTGTGTTTGGTTGAGGTATTCTTCCCATAGGAAGCAAATGGAATGGTAGTCATCTGTCTGTTTATTATGGTTGTAGTGGTGTTTTTCTAGTTTGAGTGACTGAGAGGTCGCTTCTTTCCAAACTGAAACTGATGGGAGGCTATGGTTTTTCCAGTTTTTTGGTATCAACCGTTTCGCTGAGTTTGTCATAATAGTTAGTAATGCCAGTCTTAGTTTACATTTTATTTTAGTGAACTTGTTAAAAAGGAAAAAACCAGATGTTTAGTTCGAGATTTGTTGATATAAAAAATTCAAATTCTACTTTGATTGATTCCCAGTATGCTTGGGCGACAGGACATGCCCACCATATGTGCTTTGGGGTGCCTATGTCGTTGCAGCCCCTCCAACAGTTCGGTGAGAGCTCGGGGAGAATGGCGTGTAGTCGGTATGGGGTATAATACCATCTGTACAGAAGTTTGACGTTCATCTCCATTGTATAAATGGAGGATGAAGATTTTGTCATATAGGAAACAATCTTCAGCCAATCTTTATGGGTTTGAGTGGAGCCGATCTCTTTTTCCCATTTTTGTATGTAAGAAGGGAGGGAGAGATGATACGTTTGCATGAGTAGTCGATGTGTGAATGAAAGGAAGCCTCTGCTCAATGTTTCGTTAATGCAGCTGCTTTCAAAGCTGGTTAAAGGGCATGTGAGTTGGGTTCTCTTGGGATGTTTAGTAATGAAGTCTGAAAGCTGTCGGTGTTGGAACCAGTTTAATTGTGTGGTCCCTAGGGTTGATATGATTTCGGGTAGAGTCTTGGGTTTCCCGTTTATGAGTATTGTGTGGCAAGGGAAACACCTGGATATATGGGGGGTTTGAGTTGCTTGTGGGAGAAGTTTAACAGGGAGGTCGGGATTGTCGCAGAGGGGAGTTAGTGGAGAGGGTATTGTTGATACGTGGTTATGGCGTTTAATGTGCAAGTCCCACATCTTGAATGTCTCTTTGGTTATAGTTGGGAGGTGTATTGGTAGGTTTCGTTTATTAGGTGGTAGCCAGCATTTGCTGCTCAGGTGGGTGGTGGAGGATAGTAAGTGCTCAAGGAGCACCCATTCTTTATGTGCCGTGTGTCTGCTCCAGTGGATAATTCGGGAGTAGAAGGAGGCTAGCCTGTATTGCATTAAGTTTGGGATCCCTAGGCCGCCTAGCTCTTTGGGGCGGTATAGTGTGGCAGTGGCTATCCAAGGTCTCTTATGTTGCCAGATGTAGGAGATAATAGATTTTTTGGAGTTTATGAATTAGGGGATTTGGGGTGGGTATTGGTAGGGTTTGAAAGAGGTATAATAACTTGGGAAGGAGGGTCATTTTCACTGAATTGATCCTGCCCAGCCAAGAGATAGGCTTGTTGCTCCAAGATCTAAGTAAAGCATTTGTTGTGTTAAAAATGGCTTTGAAATTTAAGTCGAGTATGACCTGTAAGTGCGGGGATATGTGGACGCCTAGATACTTGATGGATTGGCGTTGGAGGCGAAAGTGGGCTAATGATTGTATTGCATCTAGGTCGGCCGCGTGTAGCCCTATGGGCAGTAATTCTGATTTTGTAATGTTGATTTTGAAGTTAGAGAAGGCGCCGTAAGTGTGAAGGGTTTGCATTAGGGATGGAAGTGACAATTCAGGTTGTGTGATGGTATGAAAGAGATCGTCAGCGTACAGAGTGACTTTGTATTCTTGTTGGGCTATTTTGATTCCATGTATAGCCTCATTGTGCCTGATGTAGGAGGCAAGGACTTCCAGGACAAACAAAATAGGGGAAAGAGGGCATCCCTGCCGTGTACCCTTTGTAATGTCGAATGGTTGGGAGAGTGTATCATTTAGTTTGATTTTTGCCTGGGGGTGGTTGTAGAGGGAGAATATTTTTCCTATGAACGATTGTTCGAAGCCAAATTGTTTTAGTGTCGTCCGTAAAAAAAGCCAATCCAGCCTATTAAAGGCTTTCTCCGCATCCATAGAAATGAATGCGGAGGGTATGCTATTGGTGGCAGCGTATTCCATTAGAAGAAGGATTTTGGTGGTGTTGTCTTTGGTTTCTCTAAGGGGGGTGAATCCAGCTTGGTTAATGTGTACGATTGGCGGCAGTATATTATTAATACGGGTGGCAAGTACCTTGGCGTATAACTTGATATCTGTGTTTAAAAGGGATATTGGGCGGAAATTGGCAGGTGTGGTGGGGGGTTTGCCTGGTTTCGGTAGTACTGCAACTTGTGCTTCTAGCATTGATTGGGGGAAAGGGTTGATTTCTGATACCTCGTTAAAAAGCTGAGTGAGATGGGGTAGGAGTAGGGAGGAGAAAGTGTGATAATATTTCCCTGTGAAGCCGTCTGGGCCGGGGCTCTTCCCGTTGTCAAGTGATTTAATAGCCACAAGCATTTCGGACTGGGAAATGGGGCTGTTAAGATGTCGAGTTTGCTCAGGTGTTATTTTGGGTAGCTGTGCTTGCGCCAGATAAGAAAGTAGTTCCGGGGAGGGTCCGCCTGGTGTGGAATTTTTGTTGATGTTATAGAGTTTTGAATAATAGTCGTGGAAAGATTGTAAGATGTCTGCAGTGGTAGTGAGAGTAGCGGGGGGGGGGGGTGGGGGCGCTTAATTTCGTTTATGTATGCTTTTAGTCTCTTTTTTTTTAAGGCCCTGGCTAGGAGCTTGCCTGATCTATTGCTCTCATGGAAGAACATGCTGTTGGTTTTCGTCCTAAGGGCCTTGTACTCAATTTGAAGAAAGTTATCTAGAGCTTGTCTGGCATCTTGTAGGC
The DNA here is from genome assembly GCF_027579735.1 of Bombina bombina. NCBI lineage: Eukaryota > Metazoa > Chordata > Amphibia > Anura > Bombinatoridae > Bombina > Bombina bombina. The sequence goes on along the minus strand of NC_069500.1, from coordinate 1,331,753,511 downwards.
TAGCTGTTATTAGCGGATCAGTTGGGGACAATTTATGGGCTAAATCTAGGTGGGCAAACGTGTCTGAGAGGTCTTTATATAATTGTCTCTGCGATCTCTGGTATTGAGTTTTTAGTTTAATTAACTCCCCTCTGATCACGCACTTTTGCGCTTCCCAGATCGTGTATTTATTAGCTACCGAGAGTGTATTTAAGTGGAAGTATTCCTGTATGGTGGAGCTAATCTTTGTTATGGTGGTTGGGTCATTTAGTAAGTTATTATCTAGTTTCCATATGTATGGTGTCACGGGTGTATGTGGCCAGGAGATTTTAAGTTTTACTGCGGAGTGGTCGGACCATGATGTGGGGGAGATTTCGCATCTTTTGAACAAGGTTAAGGATGCTTGGTTGGAAAAGATATAATCTAAGCGACTATACGTCTTGTTGGGATGTGAAAAGAAAGTATAGTCCCTAGTGTCTGGGTGGATGAAGCGCCAGGTGTCATGTAGGTTAAGGTTTCGTAGTCCTACCCAAAGCGTGTTCATGATTTTTTTGGAGATAGCAACACTGGGATTAGAGCTATCTTTCATGGGTTGCAATGGTACATTGAAGTCGCCAGCGAAAAAAGTGGGGCCCTTTGCAATGTCGACTATTCTATTAAGTGTATATTTGAAGAAGGGGGTTTGATTGGTGTTTGGGGAGTAAATATTTATTAATGTGATTGGTCTGCCAAAAAGCAGCCCCACTAGGGCGAGGAACCTGCCATTTGAGTCTTTCGCTGCGTGTAGCAGGGTGAAGGGGAGCGATTTGTGAATTAAAATGCTGACCCCACTGCTCTTAGAAGTGTTAGAACTGTGGTAATGTGTGGTGTAGATCTTACCAAAGTACTTGGGTTCCCTATTGCGTCTGAAGTGGGTCTCTTGTAGAAACAAGATATCGGCCTGTCTTTTGGAGAGATCAAGTAAAGCTTTGGATCTTTTGTGTGGAGAATTCAGTCCCTTCGCATTTTGTGTAAGGAGGGTTAGTGTTCTTGTCTGGTCAATGGTGTCTTTGGACGTCATGATTTAGTGATGGTTGATGTTTTAACAAGATGAAGCAGTATAGTAAATGTGGACCTATTATGGTAGAGTAGGGTCTGCTTTGAAGATAGAATACCTGCAGGAGAAAAAAAAGGTGTATGGAGTGTACAACAATATGAACAATAAATCGTGGTTAACATTATAACGTTGATGATTATAACAAACATGAACTGAACTATGAAAAACAACAAAAAAATGTTGAAAAAGTCTCTCATCCTATTGTAGAGCATAACTGAGAGCGGTACGGGGGTAGTACCGCAAAGAGCCCTAATAGTTCTTTTTTGCTTGGAGTTAATTTGACAGACATCCTGGCTAGGGGTAGGTAATGGGAAGGGAGGGAGAGAAGGGGGGGAGGAGGGTGGGGGGCAGTGGGGGAAGGGTGCTGGGAGGGGGTAAGAAGGTAAGTGGGAGGGAACAGAGGGTATAGCATTCAATTCTATTCGCCCAAATTATGAAAAGAAAACATTACCCAAAGTTCAAAGTGATGTGCAACGTCTCTGAGGGTTGGAATACAAGTAGTTCATCCTTAAGGCGACTGGCTGCAGGAGGAGGTGGGGCTAGAGGGGATTTGGCTTCTAGTTGCCGTGCTCGGTGGCTTGGGTTTTTTGTGAATGGCAGTGTGCCAGGACTCTGCAGGATTGCTCAGTCTCTTGGGGTTTTGGGGTGTCTTCTGTCCCTGAGGGGGTGCTTCTGTAGGGGGATCCAGTCCAAGTGATGAGCAGAATGCTTGAATGTCCTCTGGAGATTTGCAGACTATGCGGGTGTTGTTGCTGATGGTCCAGACGTTTGTAGGGAAGCCCCATCTGTATGGAATCTTTTTGTTTCTGAGTAGGGTTGTAAGGGGTGAGAATTCTTTCCTGCGCTGCAGGGTCCGGGTTGACAAATCTTGAAAGAATTGTAGTACGTTGCCCCTGAAACGTATAGGTTAGTTTTGCGAGATTGGTTCAAGAGCATTTCTTTTTCTTGAAATACTTTAAAGCGTATCACAATGTCTCTAGGTGGGGCTGAGTCGGGCGGCTTTGGTCGCAATGTCCTGTGTGCCCTGACCCATTGGATATCATCTGGAAAGGATGAGTCTTTTAAATGGTGAAATAGGTCTTGGAGGTAAACTGGAAAGTCTTTAGGTAGAATTGATTCAGGCACCCCCCTGATGCGCATGTTTTTGCGCCTGCTGCGGTTCTCTAAATCATCTAATTTTTCTTGAAGCGAGAGGATAGTTTCATGTTGGGAAGCGAGTTGCTCATTTAGTTGATGTACATCTTCTTTGATGGTGTCCTGATTACTCTCCAGGGTTTCGACCTGAAAACCTAATGTGTGAATGTCTTGCTTCATTTCTGCAAGTTCCTCTCTTATGCAGGATCGCACTATGTCCGCAATATCTTGCTTTGATGGTACATTTTTAAGGAAGGTGGGTGAGAGTTGACAGTTCTCTGGCTGGGTGTTGCTTGCCTGCAGTTCTTGTGAGTGTGCAGGGGGGGATTTTTCCCTGGGCCTACGGCTAGTAGGAGAGATTGGGTCAGGGCATTGTAGGAAAGAAGACATAGGGCTCCATGTACTAAGCCGTCAATTCATCCGTCATTTTAGACGCGGCTAAACTCGCCGTTACTCGCCGCGGGCGAAATGGTGTTCGCTGTAGCTATGTACTAATAATCCCACAACAAATAGACACCTCTAGCCCGCCGCGAGCAGTGGCGGAATATTGATAAATTTGACGCCTCGCTCGCCGCGAATAAGCTGATGTACTTAACTTTCAGTTCAATTGTCTGGCCAATTGTTAACACGTGACATGTAAGGTGTCATGAACGTCATAGTAGACGCGGGAATAGAATTTTGCTCCTATAAATGGACAAGTTTTCTAAACAACTTTATTATTGTTCCAAAATTTTTGGAGAGTAATTACAGAGCGCTCGTTTTTGTGATCTTTATTTACTATTTCGATATGGCTTCATCTGGATCTGAAACCGCTTCAAAATCCAAGAATCCTCACTTTTCTCATCAGCAAAACGTCGTTTTGATTGACATGATTATTGACTCTTATGATTATTTGTTTGGATGTCGTGTCAAACAGACACATTTTTCTAGAAGGAAGCAGATCTGGCAAAGGATCAAGGACGCTGTTAGTGCCCAGGGTCCAGGAAAAAAGGATGTCGATCAGCTGAAGAAGCGTTACAACGACATTAAACGCTTCGCCAAAGCTAAATTGGCCAGAGAGAAAAATTCGGCACGTGCTACCGGAGGTGGACCAGCATATGTGGCAGACCTCAATGACTATGAGCAGAAGCTTGTTCAGCGTCTGGGACCGGAGATCATCACTGGCATAACGGATGATTGTGACAGTGATTTAAGAGGTAAATGTACAACATAGTTGACTTAAATGTTCTTTTTAAAGTTATGATAGGTTATTGTCTCCAATATATATTTCTTTAAAATAACATTATCTGACTTCTTACGCTTCAGTATCCTATATGCCATCTAGGCCCTGAATACTGTAATCATTTATGTCGCATATATATATAAGGGATTGTACAAGCCATTTAGGCCCGAAATACTGTAATAATTTATCTTGCATATATGTATAAGGGATTGTACAAGCCATTTAGGCCCCAAATACTGTAATCATTTATGTCGCATATATGTATAAGGGATTGTACAATAATAGTATTGTTATACTGCCTTTTTTTTAATGGTCTAACGGAACTAAAGATTTGTTGATTATTAATATAGTGATCCCTAAAGATAACACCCATGTGTTTATTTTCAAACCAGTATTGCATAGAAACCTTAAAGAGATAATGACAATAGAAATAATGTAATTTGAAACTATTAAAATAATATTGTATGTCCGACATTAATCATGAGACTAACCCCAGATCACATGCCTTCTTAAATTTCTGATCTATTGACTTCCATGTTGCGTTATTTCACTATAGAATATTATTGTTAACATCTTTCAAAATTGTTCTCCGCTTTATAAACATACATTTTTCAGATATAGCTATGCACATAGTTGACGCAGTCACATGAACCATCTATGTGCATCAACCAATGATCATTTACTGTGCCTGTATAGATTTGCTTTTCCTCAAAGTATAAAAATCCAATGAATGCAAAAACATAATACATTTAAATATTTTTAAAAAAGCATTTTCTTATGCAATTTGTAAAGGTAATTATTTTTTTTCATGTCCCTTTAAAGGGCCACTAAACCCAAAATCTTTTATTAATGATTCGGATAGAGAATTGAAATTTAAACAACATATTACTTCAATTTTCTAGATATTCTTAGTTGAAGAAAAATAAATACACATGTTGAGCCAATCACACGAGGCTTCTTTGTGCATCAATCAAATGCTTTTCAACAAAGAATATCTAGAGAATAAAACAAATTAGATAATATAAGTAAATTATAAAGATGTTTATAACTGCATTCTCTTTCCAAATCATAAAAAAGGTGGTTGGCATGTCCCTTTAATGATTGAGCCTGCATTCACTGCTGAAATTATTATTATTAACACTTTTAAATTTCAGTTTCAAATATAAATAAAAATAAACCTAATTTTTTTATTTTTTTTTTATTTTTTAAGCGATGCCAACAACAGCAGAGCCTGTGAGGAGTAACGAAGTGCCCACTTGTTCTACTTCTTCTTCTGCGGTTTCGAGACCACCCGGTGCAGCTGTTTCAAGACCTTCGGACAGTTTTACACATGGACAATTTATACGCTCATCATCTAATGTTACACACACAACTTCCTCGGCGGACACACTTCCGGATCTAAGGACCAGCACTCCACAAACTGGTGTTGGTAGAGCAACTGGTAAGTACTTTACAAATGAATAATTTCAATGTTGTGTGTTTTATCTCTTTTATCTCTCAATTTTTTTTTTTTTAATTTTTTTTTTAAATGTCAAATGTCATTATTGACATATTCTATTTCGAGATCTTGTACATATTTTTTTAAATGAGGATTCTTGTAGAGCATGCATGCTATTTTAATCAACTTTCTAATTTTTTTAAAATTTATCATTATTTTCTTTTTGAGAATTGATCATAGTATTACATAAGAAAGCTGATAGAAATTCCATGCAATATATCTTATTCTCAAAAAGATTATTTTTGCTTCAGTGTCCAGTTAATTGCAAAATACATTTCCATTAATAATTTTGAATATATCGTTACATTGACAAAAAAGCATTTTATTTATTTATTTTTATGTTATTTATTTTTTTATAGGTGATTTGGGACGTCTTTTCCAGAGATTGACTGGACATTCATCTCCATTATTTGATGGTATGTATCATATATGTATATATATATAATGTAACTTAAATTGTTGTATGACGGTTGTATCTGCTCTCTCCTTCTATTCTATTTCTGCAAGTGTTTTTATAACATTTTATTTTTATTTACTAACAATTTGTTATGTCTTGATCTAGAAGAAGAAAACTCATCAAGGGAGATCACTATCAATCTCATGCCGATAGTGGAAAATCCCATTCAAGATGAACCACCAGGAGGGCATGATGGAAGTGAGACTCCAGATATTCTTGAAGATTTGGGAGATGCGCAACCGGATGAAATTCACACACCAGAAAACATTGATGAACCTGTTGAAACACAGGCACCACCAATTGAACTGCAAACAGGTGGTGTAAATATTGACAATACACCGGCAGAAGGACAATTTGGCGATGTTGCATTGAGGGAAATGTTGACACTGGCAAGGCAATACAGAGAGGACCACAGAGAAATGCAGAATATTATTAACACTAATATTGAACGCTGGGCTGCTCTGTCAGAAAAAAATGTGGAAATCGAAAGGCAAAGGAATGAGATAGAGATGCAGAAATTACAGCTGCAAAGAGAGATGTTCCAGTGGCAGAGGCAGATGGATGAAGAGAAAAACCATCAAATTAACAGAGCTTTGAGCATCAGCGAAAGGACATTACAATCTCTGTTGGCTATTGTCAGTGAAAGGGAGGCGACAACAGACCCAAAGAGGCAACGTCTGGAGTGAACATTTTTTATTATCTAGTCACTGTTTATTTTTTTAATCTGTATATTGTTTACTAAGTTATTGTTTGTGTATTTTTAAGGGACACTGTACTCAAATTTTTTCTTTTGTGATTCAGATAGAGCATGCAAATTTGATAATAGGAGTACATTTGAAAGTTGCTTAAAATTGCATGCTCTATCTGAATCACAAAAGATAAAATTTGGATACAGTGTCCCTTTAAGTTTAAAATGTTAGTCACTGTTAATTTTTTTACTCTGTATATTGTGTACAAAGTTATTGTTTGTGTATTTTTAAGGGACACTGTACTCAAATTTTTTCTTTTGTGATTCAGATAGAGCATGCAAATTTGATAATAGGAGTACATTTGAAAGTTGCTTAAAATTGCATGCTCTATCTGAATCACAAAAGATAAAATTTGGATACAGTGTCCCTTTAAGTTTAAAATGTTAGTCACTGTTAATTTTTTTACTCTGTATATTGTGTACAAAGTTATTGTTTGTGTATTTTTAAGGGACACTGTACTCAAATTTTTTCTTTTGTGATTCAGATAGAGCATGCAAATTTGATAATAGGAGTACATTTGAAAGTTGCTTAAAATTGCATGCTCTATCTGAATCACAAAAGATAAAATTTGGATACAGTGTCCCTTTAAGTTTAAAATGTTATTATTTAATAAAGACAAATTTTTTTATGGCCAAAAAAAAAGTTTATTTACATAAATTCAAACTCACTTTTGATTCTTCAACACAAAACTTTTTCTCAGTTATTAATCATGACAAAACAAAAAATGAAATCAAATTACATATTTACGGTATAAAAAATCTACTTGCTCCATTAACATTCCCAAAGTTGCCCTAATTTTAGAAATTTTTTGTTTAACATGATCTTCTAGACAACTCTGAGTACTTTTGTCTGCAGTCTCAATAGTTGATGTTGAAGATAAATCTGTAGAAAAATAAATGAAAAGCAAAATTTAATTCAATTGTCATATACATATTCAATGTATGATAGGGTTTTTCATCACAAATATTACCTCCTGATGTGCTGTTATCTACGTTATCTACTATATTAGCTTCCACACTTATGTCCACTCCTTTAAAGCTTTCATCTGAGCCAACTCCTATTTGAAATATACAATATATGTATTAGTTAAAACTTGTATTTTCTTAGATTTAAGATTACTGAGTATGAAACATACCTTTATCTAACATCATTGTTGGTAAAACTTCTATCCTTGGTTGAGTATCATCTGAAGTTAATGCTTCAAATATTGTCCCACTATCAGGATTTTGAAATTCTTCCATTTCCATACTAGTTTCCATTTCTTCCATGGTAATATCTATGAACGAAATTACAAAGATAGAAAACTATTAAATCAAAAACCTTGTATATATTATTGAAAACAATAATAATAATAATCATTAAAAGTGACATAGAAACCAATTTCTAAGTTTCATGATTCAGATAGTGCATGCAATTTAAATAAACTTTATATTTTACTTCATTCTTTTTGTATCTTTATTTGAAAAGCAAGAATCTAAGTTTAGATGCCAGCCCATTTTTGGTGAACCAACTGTGTTGTACTTGATAATTGGACAGAACCAATCAAAGAGTGCTGTCCATGGTGCTCAACCAAAAATTGGCTGGCTCCTTAGCTTAGATGCCCTCTTTTTCAAATAAAGATAGAAAGTTAATGAGGAAAAAAATGATAATAGAAGTAAATTAGCAACTTGATTAATATTGCATGCTAAAACTTTTTAAGCCAAAACCTAAAATATATGATTTAAAATTTAAATAATAAGTCATTACCTGTCTGTGTCTCTTTATGACAAATTTCATATGGATTTGGAGATAATTCAATATCCAATAGTGTTATTGGCAAAGGTGGAGAAAGAGCTTCACTTCTGGGTGTTTGCACCAACATTGACCTTAAGTAGCGTGGTGGGTGTGCACACTTCATTCTCCTACTTCTCATATCTATAAACATATATATAATAAAAAAATTTAATAAAAAAAATTGAAATAATTATTCAAATTAATTTTTGGTTTTCAAAACATTCAGTTCTGCATGCTTACTTTTCTAACATGTTTCAATGTTATATAGTAATATATTTATATTTTATTCTACTAACTCAGTTCTGCATGTTTCAATGTTATATACTAATATAGTTATATTTTACTCTACTAACTCATTTTTGTATGCTAAGTTTTCTAACCTTTTAAGTGTATATAGTTATATAGTTAAATTTTAATCTACTAACTTAGTTCTGCATGATTACTTTTGTAACTTTTTGCAATTGTATATACTAATATAGTCAAAGTAACAGTCAGGAAATATTATTTTCCTGGATTCGTCAATGATGACGCAGTTCAAAAATAAACCCTTTTTTTATATTATTAAAAATTATTTCATATATAATTTTGAAACTTACATGTCCTTATCAATCTTCGAATCGATTTATAGTACTTCGGTTCTCTTCTCTTCAAATCACTATATTTTCTAAGACACTGTTGTCTTGTTCTTTTAATTTTTGAAATACGATGCATTCTTCTCAGCATCTCGTATATAATTTTGTCTCGGCATTCCTGTCTCACTCCCCTCACACCACCAATCCGTTTAGGGAAATATTTATCCATGGCATAAACTAATATCACCAATTCTCCAGCACCAAAAGGTTCAGGACGCGACATGTTAGACGATGACGTGATTAATCGTTATGTCAATCATTAGCGCATTGATATAGATATGTATCCCCGAAAAATAGAGAAAAATATAATGTATATGTAGATTAATGTATTTTATGAAGGTTTGTAAATATCGATGTTTATAGTTATTACAAATGATATTTGTTTTATATACATTTTCTTTGTTTCAGATGTGTTGATATGTATTAACATTTATACTTTGGTTTACAATAGTTATTGTTTCTAAACATTTTATTTGATTCAGATGTGTTTTTATGTATTAAAATTTAATTTGGTTTACAATTTTTATTTTGTTTATAAACATTTAATTATTTAAAGATGTGTTTATATGTATTAAAATGTTGTTTGGTTTACAATTGTTATTTTGTTTATAAACATTTTCTTTGTTTCATATGTGTTTATATGTATTAGAATTTATTTTGGTTTACAATTGTTATTTGGTTTCTAAACATTTCCTTTTTTTTCATATGTGTTTATATGTTTAACAAGTTACTTTGGTTTGCAATTGTTAATATATAATGTTTAAAGATTATAATTTTGTAATAAAATAATTTATTTTGCCATTATTTTCTATATGCCACTATTCTTTTAACAAATCTGGAATGCAAAAATATATTATAAAGGTTAAAGAAAATAAGTGCTAAGAGTAATCCCTTAAGGTATTTATTTGAATATGGGAAAACCTAGTAGCTGTTAAAAATAGAGGTTAGAATAAAACAAATAAAATTAGCAAGTCTTTTTTAACTCAAAAATCCAATCTGATAACATAAAGCACTGTTGAATATACTGTCGCTTGTTACAGCTACAATTCAATGACACAATACAATGAATTAGCATCAGCTATGGAGGGATTACATTACAATAATCACATATGTAAAAGAGTGAGAGCAGCTGTAGACACTAGTGTGATGTCACAAAGACAATGTATTACCTATAATATATTGTCTGTAATAACTTTGATCATAAACTTTATTTATTTGAAACCTTTGATAATTGAAGAGCAACAACTGTTATGTATTTAACTGTTTATCATGAGTGATTTTTAATAACCTTAACTCTTAAAAAAAATGGAGACAAGTTAATAAAGAAAGTTTTTTATTGATCAACTGAAACTTTAATCCTCAAACACAAAATATTGTTCTGAAACCATGTCCCTTGTTGCATTTCCACGCCTATTAGCTTGTTCGACACATATTTCTTCTGGTAAATCATCAGTATCTATTGGATCTTCATCTTCTAATGGACAGCCTCTTTTAATTGCAATATTGTGCAGTATGCAGCAAACCAATATAATTTTGGCAACTTTCTCTGGTGCATACTGCATAGCACCACCAGAACGATCAAGACATCGAAACCGCATTTTCAAAAGACCGAAAGTCCTCTCAATAATCCCCCTGGTAGATCGGTGAGCTTCATTGAAACGTACTTGACTTCTGGTCTGTGGGTTGTTATAGGGAGTCAACAGCCATTCTGTACATGAGTACCCTCCATCTCCTAATAGAAGATATAATAAATATAAATATTAATATAAGAATAATTATAAAGATTCAGAACTATACAATACAATTAAACTATACAGATTACAGTCGACAAATTGGGCGCAATTTTGGTACATTGAAATGAGAGACATATTAGACGCCAGTTATGCTTACCTAGAAGCCATCCGTCAGGCATATTTCCCTCCTCGAACTTCCGGTATAACCCAGTCTGCCTTAAAATGTAAGAATCATGACAGGATCCAGGAAAGTTAGAACGGACACTGATAATCCTCATGTGGGGGTCACAGACCATCTGGACATTCAAGGAATGGAAATGCTTTCTATTCCTATAGATCTCCTCACAAGCTTGAAGTGGTCTTACAGCAACATGGGTACAGTCTATGGCACCTAGGACATTGGGCATCCCAGCCATCCTATAGAAATTTGACTTGATAGATTGCCATTCTTCAGGGGTAGATGGCAAACAAACATATCGATGAAAAATAACCATCATAGCCCCTATTACTTTGGATAAGTGGCGTGAAAAAGCAGATTGACTCATTCCAATAATGACGCTAGAAACTGCCTGAAAGGAGCCTGTTGCAAAAAAATGCAATGCCGCTAATAGTTTGAGAAGTCCCGGAATAGCTTGTGAACGAGCAGTCATCGGCTCCAAATGATCTTCAATCTCTCGATACAGGTGTAATATCGATTCACGATCAAGCCGGAATCTTTGTATGATCTCTCGGTCAGAAAGGCCGTGCAAACCAACCCGTGGAAGGAATACACGGGGGACTCGAACTCTCCTTCTTCTAACCAATCGATTAGCTACATTTCCAGTATTCTGTCTTCTAGCCCGGATTCGCATCAAACGGAGAATAAACAAAAACAGAATTCTCTCCATAGCTGCTGAAATGAACAATGTAAGTACAATGCTGATATTACTGCCTTTTATATATGTCTAGACTGGCGTCTAGAGTGACTTTCCTATTGTTTTGTACCTTGCCCGCCACCTAAAAGGTGGCGAGGCAAAAATAACGAGGTGGGAGCGGAAATTGACGCGAGCAGACAAATAGATTTTTTAGTACATTCGTTTTTGGCGAGTTGGTGGTCAAATGTGTCTAATTACAGTAAAAAATGGAGAGGTAGCGAGGTATGGCGGATAAGTACGCTCGCTATTTTAAAGATGCGAGTTTTTACATAATTGACGGCTTTGTACATATCAGTTTGCGAGTTTGGGCGCGAGATTTGTTGCGGGTAGCTCGCTGACTGCTTAGTACATGGAGCCCATAGTGAGGGATTTGCCTGTTGCAGGCTTGATCAATTTGTCTTGTTTTGCATTGCGCTTCGACGTCATTTTGGATAGTATGTGGGTCAGGTAGGTGGCTGGGTGATAAACAAGGAGGGAAAAGAAGAAAGTGGGGTGACCTTGTGCTGTATGGTGTCACCTTATGAAGGATGATTGGCAGATGTTTGGTTAAGGCTGCAGGTGGAACAAGGCAGCGTGTATATGAGGAGCTGGTTCCTGGAGGTTTGAAAGAGGGTAGTGTCTTTATTTTGTTGTATTCTCCCTTATTCTTTTGGTTTTTCCTTTTTGCGTCTTTTTATTCCTGCCTTATTTTCCCCCTTTTGATTTGTGCTTATTTTGCTCTGTCAGGGGTTAATAACCTATATGTGGGGGCCTTCTATGAGGGTAGTTTAAGTTTATAAGGTGTAGTCCTTGGTAGGCTTAGACAATAGTTAAGAGTGGGCAGTAAGGCTTGCTGTTTTCTGCCTTGTCTTTAATGATAGGCCCAAACCCCAGATAAGGCTGCCCCTAGGTATGAGAGTCAATGAAGGCTGATGGAGGGGATACAGGGGCCTGCTCGGCAATACTGCTGTGTTGTGGGCAGAGGCTATGTAGTTGCTGGCTTACCCGGATCCGTTTCGAGTGCCGTGGTAGGCCCAATCCCCGGCCTAAAGTTGCGGCCGCTATCCGGTTCTCTGTGCGGCCTGGTGGGGGATCAATCCGGAAGGTAGATTAGGCTGTAGGGAGGAGATCCGCTGTGTTGATGCCTCTGTGGGAGCTCCGTGACAGGCGGTAAGGCCCCAGGAAAGATGGGTGGTGAGTCTGGTGCTAGATGCGGCCTGTGGCGGCCGTGTGGATGCTGAGGCCTGGGCGCTCTGGGGCGTCACAAGTTTGCCCCGCTGCCCTCTCTAGGGCTTAGATGCTTAAATGCCAGTGCCTATGAAGGCTATTTTGAGGTGGATGGCCAGGATATTTGTGTGATTGAGGGCTGTTTGCGGCGGAGCTCCGGAGTTAAGCTGCACTCATGTCAGCTGCCGGCTCCGCCCCATCTTGTCTGATTATTTTTACTTCAATGTAGAACCTTGAATTTTCCAGTATTAAATCTCATTTTCCAATTACCTGCCCATTCTTCTAATGTTTGTAGACCCCTTGTAAAACAATTTAATCTGGCACTGACCTAATGACCTTACACAACTTTGTATTATCTGCAAAAATAGAGATGTTGCTATTTAATTCTTGCTCCAAGTCATTAATAAAAATATTAAAATGAATAGGGACCATTCTGATCCCTGGCAAACTGATTACCTTTGTCCAATCTGAGCATGATCCGTTTCCTACTACTCATTGTTCCCTGGCTTTTATCCCTGAGCTAACATTTACAGCTATTCCCAGTACCATAATATTGTGCATTAATCTCTTATGGGGCACTGCATCCAACGCCTTTGCAAAATCCAAGTATATTGCATCAACTGACTCCCCTTTATCTATATTTTTATTACCTTTATCATAGAATCTAATTAGATTAGTTTGACATGATCTATTTCTCATACAAACATGCTGATTTGAATTTATAATCTTGTTTACAGAAATATATTCATCAATATAATCCCTTATAATCCCTTCAAGTATCTTCCCCACTATTGATATCAGACTAACTGATCTAAAAAGTCTAAAGCTTCCTGGATCAGCCCTACTTCCCTTTTTTAAAAGTGACACCACATCAGATTTACGCCAGTCCTGGGGCACTATGGGGCCTATTTATCAAATGTCTTGCGCATACCTCCCAACATTTTAAAATTCAAAAGAGGGACACCCCCCCCCGCAAAAAAATTTAAATTTGGTGGGCGGGACTTAAAAAAATCATAAGACCAAAGTAATATAAATAAAATTCTAAATAAAGCCATATATTTTAATATACTTAGGCAGCAAATCAAACACAAGCTCAAACCACTGGTGTGAGCTATGTATTTAATAAGCCTTTGCAAAGACATTGCTAAATATTTTTATCTTAATTGGACATTTAATAATACATTCTTTAAAACTGCTCTCTGCATTCACCATTAATATTCTAGATTCTGGCCTTTAAAGTCAGCAAAAATGCACAGTAGCACGCTAATTAGCATATACTTACACATGCAGATACACACACACTACATAGCATACACTTACACATGCAGATACACACACACACTACATAGCATACACTTATACATGCAGATACACACACACTACATAGCATACACTTATACATGCAGATACACACACACTACATAGCATACACTTACACATGCAGATACACTCACACTACATAGCATACACTTATACATGCAGATACACACACACTACATAGCATACACTTATACATGCAGATACACACACACTACATAGCATACACTTACACATGCAGATACACTCACACTACATAGCATACACTTATACAGGCAGATACACAGACACTACATAGTATACACTTATACATGCAGATACACACACACACATTACATAGCATACACTTATACATGCAGATACACAGACACTACACAGTATACACTTATACATGCAGACACACACTACATAGCATACACTTATACATGCAGATACACACTTATACATGCAGATACGCATACACACACTACATAGCTTACATTTATACATGCAGACACACACACTACATAGCATAAACTTATACATACAGATACACACACACAGTTATGGATACAGATAGACACACACACTACATCATATATGAGTATCTGTAATTCATTGTATGGGGTCCTGGGGTTGGCAAGCACATTAGCTGGCAGTCTGCGGCTGCCACTGTTCGTTACCCTGGTATTAGCACTGCTCATTGTATAAAACTGAAGGCATGCTAGTATTATCATCAGGGGTTAGACATCATCATTACCAGAGGTAGGTTAGAGAGGTCACCATTACCTGAGGTCAGAGGGTATACAGCCTTCTTACTCCTGCTTAACCCACACACCATTCCTTTTCCACAGGGAATCTAACAGGTATCTAACCCTGTCAGAGCAAAGCCAGCTGCTTCTGAGTATGGGCCCAATAGAATTTAAAAAAAAATTTTTTTTTTTTTTTTTTTTTTTTAAATGCCTGGGGCAAATCGGGACAGATGGCTAGCAACCCGGGACAGGGGGATAGACCCCTAAAATCGGGACTGTCCCGCGAAAATCGGGACAGTTGGGGGGAATGCTTGCGGACCTGATCCGATCAGGTCCGCAAGACATCGCTGAATGCGGAGAGCAATACGCTCTCCGTATTCAGCATTGCACCAGCAGCTCAATGGGCCACCAGAAGGGGGTGTCAATTAACCCGATCGTACTCGATCGGGTTGAATTCCGGTGATTCCTGTCTGCCTGCTCAGAGCAGGCGGACAGGGTTATGGAGCAGCGGTCTTTGTGACCGCTGTTCCATAACTTGTGTTTCTGGCGAGTCTGAAGACTCGCCAGAAACACAGGCCGTCACGCTCCGTTCGGAGCTTGATAGATAGGCCCCTATGCCTGAGGATAATGAGGTTTGTCTATAGCATTACTAAATTCTTGTAAAACCTTCTTGGCCTGGAATTTTATTTACCTTAACCAGTTTTTTCCTGATATCCCCTAGACATAACCCAGTTAATGGTATGGGCTTGTATGTTTTAAAGTATCTCACATTGGTTCCTCTCTTGTGTATACTGAAGAAAACAACTGGTTTAGTAAATCAGCCTTCTCCCTGTCACTGTTAACCATGCTACCCTTCACACATTTTAATGTACCTATATTGTCCTCCTTAGATGTTTTGCCATTTATGTACTTAAAGGGATACTAAACCCACATTTTTTCTTTCATGATTCAGATAGAGCAGGCAATTTTAAGCAACTTTCTAATTTACACCTATTATCAAATTGTCTTCGTTCTCTTGCTATCTTTATTTGAAAACGCAGGAATCTAAACTAAGGAGTTGGAGCATTTTTGGTTCAGAACCCTGGATAGCGTCTACTGATTGGTGGGTACATTTCGCCACCAATCAGCAAGTGCAACCTAGTTGCTGAACCAAAAATGGGCCGTCTCCTAAGCTTACATTCTAGCTTTTCAAATAAAGATAGCAAGTGGACAAAGAAAATTTGATAATAGGAGTAAATTAGAAAGTTGCTTAAAATTGCATGCTCTATCTGAATCATAAAAGAAAAAATTTGGGTTTAGTATCCCTTTATAATAATAATTTTATATATATATGATTTTATAAAGGTATATATATATATATATATATATATATATATATACTGTGTATATATATATTTATATATATATATGATTATATATATAAATATCTATTTAGAAATACATAGAACATAGTCCCCAATGTGAATAACATTGGAATTTGAGAGATTTACAGTAAATACATAGTTAAACACTTTATTAAATATGACATAAAACTATGATACAAATTATTCTTAAATCCATAGCTGATAAGGGAGTAATTAACCCGTTTGTGCCAGTACTATAGTGTTATACACTATTAATAAAAATGTAATCACATGATTATTAATGCGATCACGTGATTTCAAAGCTGGGATCGGATCATGGGAAACTGCCTAGGCTGCTAGGCACGCCACCAGGACAATTCTTGATTTGATCAAAAGGGGAAGCTGCAGGACTCCATATATGGTAGGAGGTTTCATGCCATCCTAACGTTGTTAAAGCCAGGGCTTTTAGGACGGCATGGAACGTGTGACGCCCCCTATCTGTTTTAATTTTCTAGTTCTCTTTTCTTTCATATAATTGGCAAGAGTCCAGGAGCTAGTGACGTATGTGATATACAATCCTACCAGTTGGGGCAAAGTTTCCCAAACCTCAAAATGCCTATAAATACACCTCCCACCACACCCACAACTCAGTTTTACAAACTTTGCCTCCTATGGAGGTGGTGAAGTAAGTTTGGACTGAATTTTTATGATTTCTTCTATGATGAGCGCTTCTCAGCATTCTGAAGCCCAATTCCTCTCAGAGTACAGTGTTTGTCAGAGGGATGTAAAGAGAGTATCGCCTATTGAATTTTATGGTTTCTCTCACGGGAAATCTTTTCAAGGGTTCTCTGTTATCAGTCGTAGGGATTCATCTCCTACCTCCCTTTTCAGATCGACAATATACTCTTATACCATTACCTCTGCTGATAGTTTTCAGTACTGGTTTGGCTATCTGCTATATGTGGATGGGTGTCTTTCGGTAAGTTTGTATCATTATTTAAGACACTCTAAGCTATGGTTGGCGCTTTATGTATTTTTATAATGTTCTAAATATATGTGTTTACTTATATGAGTCAGGTCTATGTATATTTCCCTTTGCAGTCTAGCAGTTTCAGTATGGGAATCATGTTTTAGGAAATTATTTTTTAAATATTTTTTTTCCTGGGGTTTAGTCTTGTTTTCCTATTTAAGAGCAAGTTTTCTCTGTGAAAAAAATCACAAAAAGACAAAGGCGCCTCCTAGTGTAATACAGTTGGTGAAAGAGATTTGATAGGTAATCAAAAAGGTACTCACAAGTGGAGCAGCACCCAATTGTGCTAAATCAAACAGACTGGGATCTCACAGTGTCCCAGCTCACTGACACTGCAAGGAAACTGGTTTCTCCAATGTCTTGCCGGACTGACAGAGCTCAGACTCTCACAAAGAGGTTTACATAAAACCAAATTTTATTAATAAAATAAAAATCTCAGTGTCTCATGACACTAGATATTAAAAGAACAAGCAACGCGTTTCTCAGACTGCTGTCTGTTTCATCAGGCTTCTATTGATACAATGAGAGTACTGGCTTAAATAAAAACATATGACCAATCCCAGTTCATTAACACCTGACACACCCAACCAGGTGTACTAAGACCTAATTGGTCTCAATATAACCACTGACATAATAAACAAAATAGAATAACAATCTCTAAACATCTAAAAACATTTTAAAAAATTAATCATGAGAATGAGTATATATACATACACACACATAAATACATATATACATATATACATACATATATATATATATATATATATATATATATATATATATATATATATATATATATATATATATATATATATATATACATATACACATACACACATACACATATACACATATACACACATACACACACATATATACACATAAGGGTTAACATAATGAGTCTATCCAATCTTGTGAACAAGGTCTTATCATAGACATATATATTCCTTTAAAATAAAATTACTAAAACTTGACCCACATTACCTCTGTATTAAAACTGTAAAAACAAAAGTCAAAATAAAATGTTAAAATACAATATATTTGTCAAAACGGAACCTATGTGCATTCTATGCTTAATTACAGATATGTATATAAATAGAAAGATATTAAGCAATGTGTGCATTATAATAATCTTATTTCCATTATTGCCTCTAATTATGACTTTTGACATATGTTTTTAAAAATACCTTTTTTCATTCAGATCAGCAATGTACAATTTGCTCTAAGTTTGTCTGATCCTAAGAGTGATTTACTTCCTGACACATGGTTTACTTCCTTATACATCATAAGTCACAGGGCCTTATGACGTTTCAGCTTGGCTGCGTTTGTTTTGTCCTGTTTTTTGTCTCCTATTTTAAGCAATATGGATTAAAGCTTATTTCATTTATGATAAGAGTGAGGATCAGTTATTTTTTCTCTTTTTTATGCCTAATTTGTAGTGGGTACAGGGACCCGCTTCCTGATTCTTTCACTCGTTTTCATATGTATACATAGTATTGCACTATAGCCCAATTGAATGCTGTTTTTTCTAAAGCCTACAAGTGATTGACAACTCTTTCCACTGAATCTAATTGGAGCAGCTGTACCACGTGGTCCTTGTTTGTTTGCCTGGGGGCCTTGGAGTTTGGAGTGGCCACAACATCGCCGGAAGCACTTTGCGGACGAAAGTGGCATTTGAAAAAGCTTGTCTCCACGGGACCATTGGAATCAGCGCAACTAGCGAAACAGCACTAGGGGTGAGTGAAGTTACTGATGAAGTGTGCTTTGTATACTGTGACTTTGCCCCGGTTGGTCTGGAAGTGGCTTATACCCGGATGACCCGCTAAGCATAATCCAGTTCCCCGGTCCGTGATAAATACGGAGGGTGATCAGGTCTTAGTGCGGCTTACCTGAGGGCAGTGTGCATGAACTGAAGTAAGTCTCACCTACCTAGGCTATGTTATGCTATTCTGTACAGAGAAGTGGTTGAGTTTGCAAAGTAATATCATTTACTGACACCGCTTGTTCATCTTCCTACTTTAACTATTTAATAAGCTGGAAGATTTAACCAAAAATGAACATCGACATTGGTGGGATTTAGAGGCCCTTAAACATTATAAAGATATTTCTAAAATACCTAGGGGTTTACGCATTTTTAAAAATTGCTCTTTCAAGAATGATGAAGAATTAACAAAGAAATGGTTTGACATTTTGGAAAACTGCTCCTTTAAACTGATAGAATTGTTAATTGAACATAGAAAAAAACTAGTAGAGGAGTTAGGATTTGAAATTGAAAAAATACAGAAGGAGCTTGAACCGTTAGCTAATCATCCAGACTATAATAAACTTAATGAACATACCCTCAAAACAACAGATGAATATCAGAATGAAATTATAGCTAGGAAAGAAAAGAAAAGAGTAAGGGATGAGGAAGACTATTCTAAAGGAGAGGTTTACTCATTTAACAGACAGAATAAACCTAATAGGCATTCCAATGGGCCCTACAAACAAGAGAGACAAAGGGCTCCATACAATAGAAATAATCATATAGTTCATCACAGTCAGCATTCTAATATACCTAGTACTCATAGAGAACACCACCCCACTTCTTCTTATCAATACACTAATAGACAGCAATATTACCACTCTGATAGGAATGGGGATCACCAACAACGGGGCAATAACGGATTTTCCAATCATAATTCTAATAGACAACAAAGCTATAATAATTACAATGGATATAACAATATCACTCCCAAAACCCCTACTTACCATCAACAGTATACATCATCTATTTCAACTCAGAATAGATTTGAGCCCTTGCAATCATCATCTAGAGAACCTAACACACAAGAGAGGAATAACAGACAGTTTAATTCTCCAAATCCTGTGGGGGGGCCCCCGCATTTGGCTAACCAGGTAGAGCACAACACCCTTCAGCAAGGTTTTTTAGACAAACCCCCTCTGAATTTAGCACCATTATGGAGGAAGGATGCCCAGCATCTACCCCAGAGGTCAAATCAAGGAATAAAAAGAACACACGGCCAAGAGGGAGAAGAGGTAGAGGGTACTCCGCAAAAAAGGCAAAATTGGAGAAATTAAGCAAGGGCATATTTAATCTTTCTAGTCATACATTAGATAATGATGAAATTAGAGTTCTAAGTAAAGGCCTCTCTTACTGTCCTTCTAACACTCACAATGTATTTAATTTATTTGTTGACTTAAATAGATTCACACGTAAGTTATCTTTACAAAAGTATTTCGCCAAAAAAGTATTGAGAAATAAAGATATTGAAGGTTTTCCCATTCTGACAGATTCAATGGCCGAAAGGTCCCCACAATTAGTTGTACACAGCGACATAGACTATATAGTGGATGAACTATATGACAACTATCTTCATTCTGATAAATGTCTCCCATCCTCCTTTATGCCACCTAGAGAGGAGGGTTCCTTTATTGATTTATTTCAAAACTTGGTCTTAGAAGATATAGCACATATTCCCAAACACATAAGAGGTGGACATAACTTATGGCCTAATGAAAAGAAGGCTCTTTCAAATTTATCATCAAATAACTCAATAGTGATACGTCAGGCAGATAAGGGAGGTGGAGTGGTTGTACAAGATTACCAAGACTATATAAAGGAAGCCGATAGGATAATAAGAGATACGGAATATTATAGACTTTTAGATCAAGACCCCACAATATCGTTTACTAGAAAGCTGAATTCACTGATCCAATTTGGATCAGAAGAGGGTATCTTATCCCTGAAAGAGAAACAATATCTGACTCCTAGAAATCCTAGTATCCCTTATTTCTACCACCTTCCCAAAATCCATAAGGACCTACACTCGCCTCCTGGGAGGCCAATTATAGCAGGGATGAACAGCATTACGGATCACTTATCAGCCTACATAGATTATTTTCTACAAAAATATGTTAAGCAATTGCCTTCATACATAAGGGACACCACAGATTTACTTCACAAATTGTCTAATATAAAAAAAGGGGATCAATACCTTTGGATGACATGCGATGTCAACGCATTGTACTCCAATATATCACATGAAATAGGGCTACACTATGTATCAGATTATCTCAGTGATGATATATATATGCCAGGGATACAGAAGAAATACCTTCTGGACTTGATAGAATTTATTTTGAAGCATAATTATTTCAAATATTTGGACAATTATTACATACAAACTAAGGGTACTGCCATGGGGACCAGGTTCGCTCCCAGCTTCGCCAATTTGGTTATGGGAAGATTTGAGGATATTTATATCTATTGCGAGGACTGGGAGCAGAACCTGGTCTTCTATGGCAGATATATAGACGACCTTATTATCATCTGGAAAGGGTCCATTGACTCAGCGAGAAATTTTGCTTTAAATTTAAACACAAATTCATTTGGTTTTTCCTTCACCCACAAAATTCATCCAGATGAAATTGAGTATTTGGATATAGTCCTTACATGGGACATCAATAATAGGGTTCAATCAAAAACTTATTTTAAACAAGTGGATAGTAATAATTTTTTGGATTACCGTAGCAATCACCTTAGCAGCTGGAAGAAGAATATACCTTTCAGCCAGTTTAGGCGCATTAAGCGCAACTGCACACTTTTGGAAACATATGATGAACAATCACTGGTTTTGAAAAATAGATTTCTGGAAAAGGGATATCCATTATCACTCATTGAAGAAAGCTATATGAGAGCTAGAGAACTAGAGAGAGAAGATATTCTCAATCCCCCCCAAAAAACTAACTGCAGTAAAAAGACTAGCCAAAGAAAAAACATCTCATTTATTACCAATTACAATTCCAACTATAAAGTTATAAAAAGGATAATCAACAAACACTGGTACCTGCTTAAAAAGGATCCTATCCTTAAAGGGATACTAGATGACTCACCTAGTGTAACGTTCAGAAGAGCCCCTACAATTAAGCAAAAGATAGCCCCAAGCAAAATAATAATGTCAAAAAGAGTATCCAAAATTGGAACTGCGGTTAATAATAACTATAGTAAAGGATCCTTTAGATGTGGGAAGAGACGATGCAATATGTGCAAATATGTGACCCATGGGACCACTAGTGCCACCTCTTCTACCTCGGGTTATACGTATCAACTAAGAGAAAGGTTAGATTGTGGTTCTAACTATGTAATATATCTTCTTACCTGCATTTGTGGGGCACAATATTTAGGCAGGACCATACGTAATATCAGAAGCAGATGGGGTGAACACTATAGAAATATAGTCAAAAAAAGCCCTAAACACAGTGTATCTAGACACCACAACAAATGCCATATAGGAAAGAAATGCCAGTTTCGAATAACACCACTAGAGAGGATTCATTACAAAAAAGGTATTAATAGGTTCAAAAATCTCTGTCAGAGAGAGACCTACTGGATTTATAAATTTAACACACTGTTTCCAGCAGGTCTCAATGAGAATATAGATATGTCTGCTTTTTAGTATTCATCTATATGAGATACATTGTACATCTTGTGAACATGTGCCTTATTATTTTCTTTATTGCATGCAACAACCTTGCAAGAAATAATATTCACACTATATATACATGTCATATTCGGGTTCTTCATCTACATATACATCCGCATGTTGTGTAAATATATGTGTGTATGTTTATATGTATGTATGTGTATATATACTTGGGTATGGATGTTTTGTTTATGTTCCATGTAAGTTATTGTATATGCTCTTAGGTATGGATGTATCGTATACTTCTTATGTGAGTATTTGGTTATATGTTTAGTAACAGTGTATATGTTTATATGTGCTTGTTGGAATGCCTGTATGCACGGTTCTTTGAAGTTGTGTGTACATTAGTACATATATAATTGCTAGGGTTTATTTTGCCCCTTATGAAATTGAAATTATTATATGGTTTGCTATACTGGCCAATTTTTTTTTTTTTTATTTTTTTTAAATAGGGTCACAAACCACACACTTTTAGGTAACCATCATATTTATATTAGTTTGTTTTAATAATCCACTTTCACGTAACCACATATTTATTATTTTATTATTATTTTTTTTATTTTTTTAGTTCTGCTGTTACCTATATAACACATTTATAATAGATACTAGTATTTTACTAGTTTCATTAATTTCACTGCTAAACACTTTAATCATATATATGATATACTATATATTTTCACAGTTATATTTTCACAACTGTTCAATGTCAATATACTTCTAAATACACTTTTATATCTATTAGAATACTCAAAAGGATAGTTTTTCAAAATAATAATGCAATGTAGGTCCAGGTTGTGGACTCTACCCGGATTTTTTTTTTTTTTTTAAATAGGGTCACAAACCACACACTTTTAGGTAACCATCATATTTATATTAGTTTGTTTTAATAATCCACTTTCACGTAACCACATATTTATTATTTTATTATTATTTTTTTATTTTTTTAGTTCTGCTGTTACCTATATAACACATTTATAATAGATACTAGTATTTTACTAGTTTCATTAATTTCACTGCTAAACACTTTAATCATATATATGATATACTATATATTTTCACAGTTATATTTTCACAACTGTTCAATGTCAATATACTTCTAAATACACTTTTATATCTATTAGAATACTCAAAAGGATAGTTTTTCAAAATAATAATGCAATGTAGGTCCAGGTTGTGGACTCTACCCGGATTTTTTTTTCACATGTAAACACATTTACACATTTAGACTATTTTTCAGTAAGTCTAGTTACATTTATTAGCACTGAATCTCACACATTATAAATCACAGTTCTATAAGTTGCAAATCTACTCTGTTATTTGCACACATTATAGTTTATTGCCCTGTACTATTATCACATTTCTTTCACTTTTTGGTCTTATTTTTAGAACAACATGTATATTAGAGTCTAATAGTATCTCACTAGCAGCCGCATATTTGTATAAATAAGAACATAGTATAATCAATTTTTTATTAATTAACATTTTTTTTGTAGGCTCAGGTTGTGGACTCTTCCCATATTAGGCTGTCCCCTTCTAAACATAACAACTATGCTATGCATGTGGGCTGTATTAGCCTAGCCCTGATTGGCTTTTTGGTCATCCCTTAACAATTGATGATAGGTCCTCAGTGGCCCTGTGACTTATGATGTATAAGGAAGTAAACCATGTGTCAGGAAGTAAATCACTCTTAGGATCAGACAAACTTAGAGCAAATTGTACATTGCTGATCTGAATGAAAAAAGGTATTTTTAAAAACATATGTCAAAAGTCATAATTAGAGGCAATAATGGAAATAAGATTATTATAATGCACACATTGCTTAATATCTTTCTATTTATATACATATCTGTAATTAAGCATAGAATGCACATAGGTTCCGTTTTGACAAATATATTGTATTTTAACATTTTATTTTGACTTTTGTTTTTACAGTTTTAATACAGAGGTAATGTGGGTCAAGTTTTAGTAATTTTATTTTAAAGGAATATATATGTCTATGATAAGACCTTGTTCACAAGATTGGATAGACTCATTATGTTAACCCTTATGTGTATATATGTGTGTGTATGTGTGTATATGTGTATATGTGTATGTGTGTATGTGTATATGTATATATATATATATATATATGTATATATGTATATATGTATTTATGTGTGTGTATGTATATATACTCATTCTCATGATTAATTTTTTAAAATGTTTTTAGATGTTTAGAGATTGTTATTCTATTTTGTTTATTATGTCAGTGGTTATATTGAGACCAATTAGGTCTTAGTACACCTGGTTGGGTGTGTCAGGTGTTAATGAACTGGGATTGGTCATATGTTTTTATTTAAGCCAGTACTCTCATTGTATCAATAGAAGCCTGATGAAACAGACAGCAGTCTGAGAAACGCGTTGCTTGTTCTTTTAATATCTAGTGTCATGAGACACTGAGATTTTTATTTTATTAATAAAATTTGGTTTTATGTAAACCTCTTTGTGAGAGTCTGAGCTCTGTCAGTCCGGCAAGACATTGGAGAAACCAGTTTCCTTGCAGTGTCAGTGAGCTGGGACACTGTGAGATC
This sequence comes from Bombina bombina, assembly GCF_027579735.1. Lineage (NCBI taxonomy): Eukaryota > Metazoa > Chordata > Amphibia > Anura > Bombinatoridae > Bombina > Bombina bombina. Next base: position 1,331,728,638 of record NC_069500.1, on the reverse strand, counting down.
CCAGTCTGTTTGATTTAGCACAATTGGGTGCTGCTCCACTTGTGAGTACCTTTTTGATTACCTATCAAATCTCTTTCACCAACTGTATTACACTAGGAGGCGCCTTTGTCTTTTTGTGATTTTTTTCACAGAGAAAACTTGCTCTTAGATCCTGATTTCCCTGACAAAGCAGCTGACTCCAGTCATCATCTGTGTTCCTGATCATTGATCATTTTGGTATTTGATCACATTCATCATTTGGGACTATACCCACCCCAATTGGGACATTTACCATCTATATAACATTGCAGAAGAAGACAGCATTTCCAGATAAGAACCTTTCAGGAATTTCTTATTACTGTATTTGTTATTATTTGTGTTGTATCCTATGTTTCTCATAGTCCCATATTTATAAGAATTGTTTCTTTTTTGTTTACATTATTCCGTATAGTATATTTTATTATAGTTATTATATGTAATATCTTGTTCTCTTCTCTCTTAGCCTATTTACATAATAATCATATAAGGTCCTGTGCGCCCCCTAGTAGTAACACACCCTTAGTGTTACTGATTGTTTCTTTTGTTTTCCTATTTGACTGTTTTTTCTTAATAATTTGCGGGCAAATCTATGCTGTTATTTATTGCATCATTCTTGGCGCGTTAATTTCTTTGCGCGAATGTGGTTCCTTGATGATGCAAGTTCGTCATTTCCTGCGTCTTAGTTGACGCCAGGTTGTTTCGCGCGAAGTTGTGTCTGTTATGACGTGAGTTGCATCATTTCCGGATGTTTGTTGGCGGCAAAAAAAATGATACTTCCTTTTGTGTCGTGCGTCATACTTCGCGCCAAAAAATGTTGGTTTTATTTTACCCCACTTCCTATATGCTCCTTGTCTTCTTTATGCTCAGAAGGCTATGCTATTTGTTTTTTTGCCTATTTTAGCATTTGCATTTTTTCCCATTCCTGAAACTGCTATATGAGAAAATAAGATATTTTTGTTTAAATGTTATATTTTCTTTTACATATAACAAGATGTCTCAATCTGATCCTGTCTCAGAAGCTGCTGGAGGAACCATGCTGCCTGAACACAGTTCTACCAAAGCTAAGTGTATCTGTTGTAAGCTAGCAGAAATTATATCTCCGTCTGTAGTATGTAACAGTTGTCATGATAAGCTTTTGCATGCCGAAAATGTTTCTATTAGTACTAGTACAGTATCTTTTGTTCCTTCAACATCTAATGTACATGATATCCCTGTTGATATAAAAAATTATATTGCTGATGCGATACAGAAGGCTATGTCTGCTATTCCGCCTTCTAATAAACGTAAAAGATCTTTTAAAACTTCTTATGATACTGCTGAATTTTGTAATGACTGACAACATACTGATATATCCACTTCTGATGAGGATTTTTCTAAATCAGAAGATCCTGCTTCAGATATTGACATTGATTTATAAACTTATCTTTTTAAGATTGAGTATATTCGTTCTTTGTTGAAAGAAGTATTGGTTACTTTGGATATTGAGGAGTCTGGTCCTCTTGATAACAAATCCAGTAAACGTTTAAATTCTGTATATAAACCTTTCTGTGATTTACTCCTGAGGTTTTCCCTGTTCCTGATGCTAAAATGGTCTAAGCCTGGAACTTCTTTTGTTCCTTCTTCTAGATTTAAAAGGTTGTACCCTTTGCCAGTGGCTAATTTAGAGTTTTGGGAAAAAGTCCCTAAGGTTGATGGGGCTATTTCTACTCTTGCCAAGCATACTACTATTCCTATGGAAGATAGTACTTCTTTTAAGGATCCTTTAGATAGGAAAATTGAATCTTATCTAAGGAAAGCTTATTTACATTCTGGCTATATTCTCAGGCCTGCCATTTCTATGGCTGATGTTGCGGCTGCATCAAATTTTTGCTTGGATAGCTTAGCACAAGGAGAAAAATATTCTGATTTGTCTAGCATTGTTCGTTTGATTCAATATGCTAATCATTTTCTCTGTGATGCTATTTTTTATATCATCAAGATTGATGTTAAAAATATGTCTTTGGCTATTTTAGCTAGAAGAGCTTTATGGCTCAAATCATGGAATGCTTTCATGGTATCTAAATCTAGGTTACTATCTCTATCATTCCAGGGTAATAATTTGTTTGGTTCTCAGTTGGATTCTATTATTTCCACTATTACTGGGGGAAGGTAGTTTTTTTGCCCCAAGATAAAAAATCTAGAGCTTCTAGAGCTTCTAATTGGTTTTGTTCCTTTAGTCAGAATAGAGAACAGAAAACCACTCCTTCCCCTAAGGACTCTGGCTCCAATTGGAAGCCATCTTCGAGTTGGAATAAATCCAAGCCTTACAAGAAACCAAAGTCAGCCCCCAAAACTGCATGAAGGTGCGGCCCTCAATCCAGTTCTACTGGTGGGGGGTAGATTGAAATGATTTCAAGACGTTTGGGCAGGTTCTGTTCAGAATCATTGGATTCAGAATATTGTCTCTCAAGTGTATCAAATAGGTTTCAAAATAAGACCTCCTGTGAGAAGGTTTTTTCAAGGGGCCTCTTTTGTTCGTCCTTCCTGGACTGTGATTTCAACAGATGCAAGTCCCACAGTTTGGGGAGCTGTATGGGGGTCTCTGACAGCACAAGGAGTTTGGAATCCTCAAGAGGTGAGGTTACCAATCAGTATTTTTGAAATCAGTGCTATTTTCAGGGCTCTTCAGGCTTGGCCTCTATTAAAGAGAGAATCATTCATTCGTTTTCAGACAGACAATATCACAACTGTGGCATATGTCAATCATCAGGGTGAGACTTGCAGTATTTTAGCGATGAAAGAAGTATCTCGGATATTTTCTTGGGCGGAATCTAACTCCTGTTAAATTTCTGTGATAAATATCCCAGATGTAGACAATTGGGAAGCGGATTATCTCAGTCGTCAGTCTTTACATCCAGGGGAGTGGTCTCTCCGTCCAGATGTATTTTGTCAGATTGTACAGATTTAGGGTCTTCCCGAAATAGATCTGATGGCTTGACATGTAAACAAGAAGCTTCCCAGGTACATTTCCAGGTCCAGGGATCCTCAGGCGGAGATGGTGGATGTGTTAGCAGTTCCTTGGTTTTACCAACCTGCTTACATTTTACCGCCTCTAGTTCTTCTTCCAAGGGTGATCTCCAAGATCATAATGGAACAATTGCATATGTTTCTGATAGCACCAGCATGGCCTCACAGGTTTTGGTATGCGGATCTTGTCCGGATGTCCAGTTGCCAACCTTGGCCACTTCCTTTAAGGCCAGACCTTCTGTCTCAAGGGCCGTTTTGCATCAGGATCTCAAATAGCTAAATTTGAAGGTATGGAAATTGAACGTTTAGTGCTTTGTCATAGAGGTTTATCTGACTTAGTGATTAATACTATGCTACAGGCTCGTAAGGCTGTTTCAAGGAAGATTTATTATCGGATTTGGAAAACCTATGGCCTAGATTTGGAGTTTGGCGGTAGCCGTGAAAACCAGCGTTAGAGGCTCCTAACGCTGGTTTTAGGCTACCGCCGGTATTTGGAGTCATTCAAAAAAGGGTCTAACGCTCACTTTTCAGCTGCGACTTTTCCATACCGCAGATCCCCTTACGTCAATTGCGTATCCTATCTTTTCAATGGGATCTTTCTAACTCCGGTATTTAGAGTCGTGTCTGAAGTGAGCGTTAGAAATCTAACGACAAAACTCCAGCTGCAGAAAAAAGTCAGTAGTTAAGAGCTTTCTGGGCTAACGCCGGTTCATAAAGCTCTTAACTACTGTGCCCTAAAGTACACTAACACCCATAAACTACCTATGTACCCCTAAACCGAGGCCCCCCCCCCACATCGCCGACACTCGATTAAATTTTTTAACCCCTAATCTGCCGACCGCCACCTACATTATACTTATGTACCCCTAATCTGCTGCCCCTAACACCGCTGACCCCTATATTATATTTATTAACCCCTAACCTGCCCCCCACAACGTCGCAGCCAGCTACCTACAATAATTAACCACTAATCTGCTGACCGCAAAGAGCCGCCACCTACATTATAGCTATGTACCCCTAATCTGCTGCCCCTAACACCGCTGACCCCTATATTATATTTATTAACCCCTAATCTGCCCCCCTCAACGTCGCCTCCACCTGCCTACACTTATTAACCCCTAATCTGCCGAGCGGACCGCACCGCTACTATAATAAAGTTATTAACCCCTAATCCGCCTCACTAACCCTATAATAAATAGTATTAACCCCTAATCTGCCCTCCCTAACATCGCCGACACCTAACTTCAATTATTAACCCCTAATCTGCCGACTGGAGCTCACCGCTATTCTAATAAATGTATTAACCCCTAAAGCTAAGTCTAACCCTAACACTAACACCCCCCTAAGTTAAATATAATTTTAATCTAATGAAATTAATTAACTCTTATTAAATAAATTATTCCTATTTAAAGCTAAATACTTACCTGTAAAATAAATCCTAATATAGCTACAATATAAATTATAATGATATTATAGCTATTTTAGGATTAATATTTATTTTACAGGTAACTTTGTATTTATTTTAACCAGGTACAATAGCTATTAAATAGTTAAGAACTATTTAATAGCTAAAATAGTTAAAATAATTACAAATTTACCTGTAAAATAAATCGCAACCTAAGTTACAATTAAACCTAACACTACACTATCAATAAATTAATGAAATAAAATACCTACAATTACCTACAATTAAACCTAACACTACACTATCAATACATTAATTAAATGCAATATCTACAAATAAATACAATGAAATAAACTAACTAAAGTACAAAAAATAAAAAAGAACTAAGTTACAAAAAATAAAAAAATATTTACAAACATTAGAAATATATTACAACAATTTTAAACTAATTACACCTACTCTAAGCCCCCATATAAAATAACAAAGCCCCCCAAAATAAAAAAATGCCCTACCCTATTCTAAATTACTAAAGTTCAAAGCTCTTTTACCTTACCAGCCCTGAACAGGGCCCTTTGCGGGGCATGCCCCAAGAAGTTCAGCTCTTTTGCCTGTAAAAAAAAACATACAATACCCCCCCCACATTAAAACCCACCACCCACATACCCCTAATCTAACCCAAACCCCCCTTAAATAAACCTAACACTAAGCCCCTGAAGATCTCCCTACCTTGAGTCGTCTTCACCCAGCCGAGCCAAATTCTTCATCCAAGCGGAGCAAGAAGAGGTCCTCCATCCGGTAGAAGTCTTCATCCAAGCGGGGCAGAAGAGGTCTTCCATCCAATTGAAGTCTTCATCCAAGCGGGATCTTCTATCATCATCCATCCGGAGCGGAGCGGCAGCATCCTGAAGACCTCTGACGCGGAACATCCATCCTGGCCAACGACTAAACGACGAATGACGGTTCCTTTAAATTACGTCATCCAAGATGGCGTCCCTCGAATTCCGATTGGCTGATAGGATTCTATCAGCCAATCGGAATTAAGGTAGGAATATTCTGATTGGCTGATGGAATCAGCCAATCAGAATCAAGTTCAATCCGATTGGCTGAACCAATCGGATTGAACTTGATTCTGATTGGCTGATTCCATCAGCCAATCAGAATATTCCTACCTTAATTCCGATTGGCTGATAGAATCCTATCAGCCAATCGGAATTCGAGGGACGCCATCTTGGATGACGTCATTTAAAGGAACCGTCATTCGTCGTTTAGTCGTTGGCCAGGATGGATGTTCCGCGTCAGAGGTCTTCAGGATGCTGCCGCTCCGCTCCGGATGGATGATGATAGAAGATCCCGCTTGGATGAAGACTTCAATCGGATGGAAGACCTCTTCTGCCCCGCTTGGATGAAGACTTCTACCGGATGGAGGACCTCTTCTTGCTCCGCTTGGATGAAGAATTTGGCTCGGCTGGGTGAAGACGACTCAAGGTAGGGAGATCTTCAGGGGCTTAGTGTTAGGTTTATTTAAGGGGGGTTTGGGTTAGATTAGGGGTATGTGGGTGGTGGGTTTTAATGTTGGGGGGGGTATTGTATGTTTTTTTTTACAGGCAAAAGAGCTGAACTTCTTGGGGCATGCCCCGCAAAGGGCCCTGTTCAGGGCTGGTAAGGTAAAAGAGCTTTGAACTTTAGTAATTTAGAATAGGGTAGGGCATTTTTTTATTTTGGGGGGCTTTGTTATTTTATTAGGGGGCTTAGAGTAGGTGTAATTAGTTTAAAATTGTTGTAATATATTTCTAATGTTTGTAAATATTTTTTTATTTTTTGTAACTTAGTTCTTTTTTATTTTTTGTACTTTAGTTAGTTTATTTCATTGTATTTATTTGTAGATATTGTATTTAATTAATGTATTGATAGTGTAGTGTTAGGTTTAATTGTAGGTAATTGTAGGTATTTTATTTAATTAATTTATTGATAGTGTAGTGTTAGGTTTAATTGTAACTTAGGTTACGATTTATTTTACAGGTAATTTTGTAATTATTTTAACTATTTTAGCTATTAAATAGTTCTTAACTATTTAATAGCTATTGTACCTGGTTAAAATAAATACAAAGTTACCTGTAAAATAAATATTAATCCTAAAATAGCTATAATATCATTATAATTTATATTGTAGCTATATTAGGATTTATTTTACAGGTAAGTATTTAGCTTTAAATAGGAATAATTTATTTAATAAGAGTTAATTAATTTCGTTAGATTTAAATTATATTTAACTTAGGGGGGTGTTAGGGTTAGACTTAGCTTTAGGGGTTAATACATTTATTAGAATAGCGGTGAGCTCCAGTCGGCAGATTAGGGGTTAATGTTTGAAGTTAGGTGTCGGCGATGTTAGGGAGGGCAGATTAGGGGTTAATACTATTTATTATAGGGTTAGTGAGGCGGATTAGGGGTTAATAACTTTATTATAATAGCGGTGCGGTCCGGTCGGCAGATTAGGGGTTAATAAGTGTAGGCAGGTGGAGGCAACGTTGTGGGGGGCAGATTAGGGGTTAATAAATATAATATAGGGGTCGGCGGTGTTAGGGGCAGCAGATTAGGGGTACATAGGGATAATGTAAGTAGCGGCGGTTTACGGAGCGGCAGATTAGGGGTTAATAATAATATGCAGGGGTCAGCGATAGCGGGGGCGGCAGATTAGGGGTTAATAAGTGTAAGGTTAGGGGTGTTTAGACTCGGGGTACATGTTAGAGTGTTAGGTGCAGACGTAGGAAGTGTTTCCCCATAGCAAACAATGGGGCTGCGTTAGGAGCTGAACGCGGCTTTTTTGCAGGTGTTAGGTTTTTTTTCAGCTCAAACAGCCTCATTGTTTCCTATGGGGGAATCGTGCACGAGCACGTTTTTGAGGCTGGCCGCGTCCGTAAGCAACTCTGGTATCGAGAGTTGCAGTTGCGTTAAATATGCTCTACACTCCTTTTTTGGAGCCTAACACAGGCATTCTGTGGACTCTCAATACCAGAGTTATTTTAAAGGTGCGGCCAGAAAAAAGCCAGCGTTAGCTACGCGGGTCGTTACCGACAAAACTCTAAATCTAGCCGTATATTTCTTGGTGTTTTTCTTGTAAATTCTCTTGGCATTCTTTTAGAATTCCTAGAATTTTACAGTTTCTTCAGAATCGTTTGGATAAATGTTTGTCTGCAAGTACTTTGAAGGGACAAATCTCTGCTCTTTCTGTTTTATTTCATAGAAAGATTGCTAAGCTTCCTGATATTCACTGTTTGTTTTGTTCAGGCTTTGGTTTGTATTCAAGCCTGTTAAATCAATCTCTCCTCCTTGGAGTATTAATTTGGTTTTGAAGGCTTTGCAGGCTCTTCCTTTTGAGCCTATGCATTCTTTGGATATTAAACTACTTTCTTGGAAAGTGTTGTTTCTTTTGGCTATCTCTTCAGCTAGAAGAGTTTCCGAATTGTCTGCTCTCTCTTGTGAGTCCATCAGGATAAGGCTGTTTCTTTCATGTAATTAGCAAGAGTCCATGAGCTAGTGACGTATGGGATATACATTCCTACCAGGAGGGGCAAAGTTTCCCAAACCTCAAAATGCCTATAAATACACCCCTCACCACACCCACAATTCAGTTTTACAAACTTTGCCTCCGATGGAGGTGGTGAAGTAAGTTTGTGCTAGATTCTACGTTGATATACGCTCCGCAGCAAGTTGGAGCCCGGTTTTCCTCTCAGCGTGCAGTGAATGTCAGAGGGATGTGAGGAGAGTATTGCCTATTTGAATGCAGTGATCTCCTTCTACGGGGTCTATTTCATAGGTTCTCTGTTATCGGTCGTAGAGATTCATCTCTTACCTCCCTTTTCAGATCGACGATATACTCTTATATATACCATTACCTCTGCTGATTCTCGTTTCAGTACTGGTTTGGCTTTCTACAAACATGTAGATGAGTGTCCTGGGGTAAGTAAATCTTATTTTCTGTGACACTCTAAGCTATGGTTGGGCACTTTGTTTATAAAGTTCTAAATATATGTATTCAAACATTTATTTGCCTTGACTCAGAATGTTCAACTTTCCTTATTTTCAGACAGTCAGTTTCATATTTGGGATTATGCATTTAAATTATTCATTTTTTCTTACCTTCAAAAATTTGACTATTTTTTCCCTGTGGGCTGTTAGGCTCGCGTGGGCTGAAAATGCTTCATTTTATTGCGTCATTCTTGGCGCGGACTTTTTTGGCGCAAAAATTCTTTTCCGTTTCCGGCGTCATACGTGTCGCCGGAAGTTGCGTCATTTTTTGACGTTATTTTGCGCCAAAAATGTCGGCGTTCCGGATGTGGCGTCATTTTTGGCGCCAAAAGCATTTAGGCGCCAAATAATGTGGGCGTCTTATTTGGCGCTAAAAAATATGGGCGTCGCTTTTGTCTCCACATTATTTAAGTCTCATTTTTCATTGCTTCTGGTTGCTAGAAGCTTGTTCTTTGGCATTTTTTCCCATTCCTGAAACTGTCATTTAAGGAATTTGATCAATTTTGCTTTATATGTTGTTTTTTCTCTTACATATTGCAAGATGTCTCACGTTGCATCTGAGTCAGAAGATACTACAGGAAAATCGCTGTCTAGTGCTGGATCTACCAAAGCTAAGTGTATCTGCTGTAAACTTTTGGTAGCTATTCCTCCGGCTGTTGTTTGTATTAATTGTCATGACAAACTTGTTAATGCAGATAATATTTCCTTTAGTAAAGTACCATTGTCTGTTGCAGTTCCTTCAACATCTAAGGTGCAGAATGTTCCTGATAACATAAGAGATTTTGTTTCTGAATCCATCAAGAAGGCTATGTCTGTTATTTCTCCTTCTAGTAAACGTAAAAAATCTTTTAAAACTTCTCTCCCTACAGATGAATTTTTAAATGAACATCATCATTCTGATTCTGATGACTCTTCTGGTTCAGAGGATTCTGTTTCAGAGATTGATGCTGATAAATCTTCATATTTATTTAAAATGGAATTTATTCGTTCTTTACTTAAAGAAGTATTAATTGCTTTAGAAATAGAGGATTCTGGTCCTCTTGATACTAATTCTAAACGTTTAGATAAGGTATTTAAATCTCCTGTGGTTATTCCAGAAGTTTTTCCTGTTCCTAATGCTATTTCTGCAGTAATTTCCTAAGAATGGGATAAATTGGGTAATTCATTTACTCCTTCTAAACGTTTTAAGCAATTATATCCTGTACCGTTTGACAGGTTAGAATTTTGGGACAAAATCCCTAAAGTTGATGGGGCTATTTCTACCCTTGCTAAACGTACTACCATTCCTATGTCAGATGGTACTTCGTTTAAAGATCCTTTAGATAGGAAAATTGAATCCTTTCTAAGAAAAGCTTATCTGTGTTCAGGTAATCTTCTTAGACCTGCTATATCATTGGCTGATGCTGCTGCAGCTTCAACTTTTTGGTTGGAAACTTTAGCGCAACAAGTAACAAATCATGATTCTCATGATATTATTATTCTTCTTCAGCATGCTAATAATTTTATCTGTGATGCCATTTTTGATATTATCAGAGTTGATGTCAGGTTTATGTCTCTAGCTATTTTAGCTAGAAGAGCTTTATGGCTTAAGACTTGGAATGCTGATATGGCTTCTAAATCAACTCTACTTTCCATTTCTTTCCAGGGTAACAAATTATTTGGTTCCCAGTTGGATTCTATTATCTGAACTGTTACTGGTGGGAAAGGAACTTTTTTACCACAGGATAAAAAATCTAAAGGTAAAAACAGGGCTAATAATCGTTTTCGTTCCTTTCGTTTCAACAAAGAACAAAAGCCTGATCCTTCATCCTCAGGAGCAGTTTCAGTTTGGAAACCATCTCCAGTCTGGAATAAATCCAAGCCTGCTAGAAAGGCAAAGCCTGCTTCTAAGTCCACATGAAGGTGCGGCCCTCATTCCAGCTCAGCTGGTAGGGGGCAGGTTACGTTTTTTCAAAGAAATTTGGATCAATTCTGTTCACAATCTTTGGATTCAGAACATTGTTTCAGAAGGGTACAGAATTGGTTTCAAGATGAGACCTCCTACAAAGAGATTTTTTCTTTCCCGTGTCCCAGTAAATCCAGTGAAAGCTCAAGCATTTCTGAATTGTGTTTCAGATCTAGAGTTGGCTGGAGTAATTTTGCCAGTTCCAGTTCCGGAACAGGGGATGGGGTTTTATTCAAATCTCTTCATTGTACCAAAGAAGGAGAATTCCTTCAGACCAGTTCTGGATCTAAAAATATTGAATCGCTATGTAAGGATACCAACGTTCAAGATGGTAACTGTAAGGACTATCTTGCCTTTTGTTCAGCAAGGGAATTATATGTCCACAATAGATTTACAGGATGCATATCTGCATATTCCAATTCATCAAGATCATTATCAGTTCCTGAGATTCTCTTTTCTGGACAAGCATTACCAGTTTGTGGCTCTACCGTTTGGCCTAGCTACAGCTCCAAGAATTTTTTCAAAGGTTCTCGGTGCCCTTCTGTCTGTAATCAGAGAACAGGGTATTGTGGTATTTCCTTATTTGGACGATATCTTGGTACTTGCTCAGTCTTTACATTTAGCAGAATCTCATACGAATCGACTTGTGTTGTTTCTTCAAGATCATGGTTGGAGGATCAATTTACCAAAAAGTTCTTTGATTCCTCAGACAAGGGTAACCTTTCTGGGTTTCCAGATAGATTCAGTGTCCATGACTCTGTCTTTAACAGACAAGAGACGTCTAAAATTGATTTCAGCTTGTCGAAACCTTCAGTCACAATCATTCCCTTCGGTAGCCTTATGCATGGAAATTCTAGGTCTTATGACTGCTGCATCGGACGCGATCCCCTTTGCTCGTTTTCACATGCGACCTCTTCAGCTCTGTATGCTGAATCAATGGTGCAAGGATTACACAAAGATATCTCAATTAATATCTTTAAAACCGATTGTTCGACACTCTCTAACGTGGTGGACAGATCACCATCGTTTAATTCAGGGGGCTTCTTTTGTGCTTCCGACCTGGACTGTAATTTCAACAGATGCAAGTCTCACAGGTTGGGGAGCTGTGTGGGGATCTCTGACGGCACAAGGAGTTTGGGAATCTCAGGAGGTGAGATTACCGATCAATATTTTGGAACTCCGTGCAATTTTCAGAGCTCTTCAGTTTTGGCCTCTTCTGAAGAGAGAATCGTTCATTTGTTTTCAGACAGACAATGTCACATCTGTGGCATACATCAATCATCAAGGAGGGACTCACAGTCCTCTGGCTATGAAAGAAGTATCTCGAATTTTGGTTTGGGCGGAATCCAGCTCCTGTCTAATCTCTGCGGTTCATATCCCAGGTATAGACAATTGGGAAGCGGATTATCTCAGTCGCCAAACGTTGCATCCGGGCGAATGGTCTCTTCACCCAGAGGTATTTCTTCAGATTGTTCAAATGTGGGAACTTCCAGAAATAGATCTGATGGCGTCTCATCTAAACAAGAAACTTCCCAGGTATCTGTCCAGATCCCGGGATCCTCAGGCGGAGGCAGTGGATGCATTATCACTTCCTTGGAAGTATCATCCTGCCTATATCTTTCCGCCTCTAGTTCTTCTTCCAAGAGTAATCTCCAAGATTCTGAAGGAATGCTCGTTTGTTCTGCTGGTAGCTCCGGCATGGCCTCACAGGTTTTGGTATGCGGATCTTGTCCGGATGGCCTCTTGCCAACCGTGGACTCTTCCGTTAAGACCAGACCTTCTGTCTCAAGGTCCTTTTTTCCATCAGGATCTGAAATCCTTAAATTTAAAGGTATGGAGATTGAACGCTTGATTCTTGGTCAAAGAGGTTTCTCTGTCCCTGTGATTGATACTATGTTACAGGCTCGTAAATCTGTATCTAGAGAGATATATTATAGAGTCTGGAAGACTTATATTTCTTGGTGTCTTTCTCATCATTTTTCTTGGCATTCTTTTAGAATACCGAGAATATTACAGTTTCTTCAGGATGGTTTTGATAAGGGTTTGTCCGCAAGTTCCTTGAAAGGACAAATCTCTGCTCTTTCTGTTCTTTTTCACAGAAAGATTGCTATTCTTCCTGATATTCATAGTTTTGTACAAGCTTTGGTTCGTATAAAGCCCGTCATTAAGTCAATTTCTCCTCCTTGGAGTTTGAATTTGATTCTGGGGGCTCTTCAAGCTCCTCCTTTTGAACCTATGCATTCATTGGACATTAAATTACTTTCTTGGAAAGTTTTGTTCCTTTTGGCCATCTCTTCTGCCAGAAGAGTTTCTGAATTATCTGCTCTTTCTTGTGAGTCTCCTTTTCTGATTTTTCATCAGGATAAGGCGGTGTTGCGAACTTCTTTTGAATTTTTACCTAAAGTTGTGAATTCCAACAACATTAGTAGAGAAATTGTGGTTCCTTCATTATGTCCTAATCCTAAGAATTCTAAGGAGAAATCGTTGCATTCTTTGGATGTTGTTAGAGCTTTGAAATATTATGTTGAAGCTACTAAATCTTTCCGAAAGACTTCTAGTCTATTTGTTATCTTTTCCGGTTCTAGAAAAGGCCAGAAAGCTTCTGCCATTTCTTTGGCATCTTGGTTGAAATCTTTAATTCATCTTGCCTATGTTGAGTTAGGTAAAACTCCGCCTCAGAGGATTACAGCTCATTCTACTAGGTCAGTTTCTACTTCCTGGGCGTTTAGGAATGAAGCTTCGGTTGATCAGATTTGCAAAGCAGCAACTTGGTCCTCTTTGCATACTTTTACTAAATTCTACCATTTTGATGTATTTTCTTCTTCTGAAGCAGTTTTTGGTAGAAAAGTACTTCAGGCAGCGGTTTCAGTTTGAATCTTCTGCTTATGTTTTTCATTAAACTTTATTTTGGGTGTGGATTATTTTCAGCAGGAATTGGCTGTCTTTATTTTATCCCTCCCTCTCTAGTGACTCTTGTGTGGAAAGATCCACATCTTGGGTAATCATTATCCCATACGTCACTAGCTCATGGACTCTTGCTAATTACATGAAAGAAAACATAATTTATGTAAGAACTTACCTGATAAATTCATTTCTTTCATATTAGCAAGAGTCCATGAGGCCCGCCCTTTTTTTGTGGTGGTTATGATTTTGTATAAAGCACAATTATTCCAATTCCTTATTTTATATGCTTTCGCACTTTTTTATCACCCCACTTCTTGGCTATTCGTTAAACTGAATTGTGGGTGTGGTGAGGGGTGTATTTATAGGCATTTTGAGGTTTGGGAAACTTTGCCCCTCCTGGTAGGAATGTATATCCCATACGTCACTAGCTCATGGACTCTTGCTAATATGAAAGAAATGAATTTATCAGGTAAGTTCTTACATAAATTATGTTTTTGTGGACTTTGTTTAAATTTCTTCCTAAGGTTGCGAATTCTAACAACATTAGTAGGGAAATTGTTGTTCCTTCCTTGTGTTCTAATCCTAAAAATACTCTTGAAAGATCTTTACATTCTTTGGATATTGCTACTAAAGATTTCAGGAAGACTTCTAGCCTATTTGTTGTTTTTTCTGGTCCTTGGAAAGGTCAGAAAGCCTCTGCCATTTCTTTGGCATCTTAAAGCTTTTGATTCACAAGGCTTATTTGGAGGCGGGACAGTCTCCGCCTCAGATAATTACAGCTTATTCTACTAGATCAGTCGCCACTTCTTGGTCTTTTAAGAATTAAGCTTCGGTTGATCAGATTTGCAAAGCAGCAACTTGGTCTTCTTTGCATATATTTACTAAATTTTACCATTTTGATGTATTTGCTTCTTCTGAAGCAGTCTTTGGTAGAAAAGTTCTTCAGGCAGCTGTCTCAATTTGATTCTTCTGCTTATGATTTAAGTTTTTTCTTGAAATTTATGAGAAAGACTTATTTTTTTGTGGATTTAATTTTTTCAGCTGAAATAGCTGTTTTTATTTTATCCCTCCCTCTCTAGTGACTCTTCTGTGGTCTTCCACATCTTGGGTATTTCTATCCCATATGTCACTAGCTCATGGACTTTTGCCAATTACATGAAAGAAAACATTATTTATGTAAGAACTTACCTTATAAATTAATTTCTTTCATTTTGGCAAGAGTCCATGAGGCCCACCCTTTTTTTTGGTGGTTATGATTTTGATAAAAGCACAATTTTATTTCCAGTTCCTCTTTTTGTATGCTTTTTTACTTCTTATTTTATCACCCCACTACTTGGCTATTCATTAAACTGATTTGTTGGTGTGGTGAGGGGTGTATTTATAGGCATTTTGATGTTTGGGAAACTTTGCTCCTCCTGGTAGGATTGTATATCCCATAGGCCACTAGCTCATGGACTCTTGACAATATGAAAGAAATTAATTTATCAGGTAAGTTTTTACATAAATTATGTTTTTTCCATCAGGATCTCAAATCGCTAAATTTGAAGGTATGGAAATTGAACGCTTAGTGCTTAATCATAGAGGTTTCTCTGACTTAGTGATTAAATACATTGCTACAGGCTCGTAAGTCTGTTTCAAGGATGATTTATTATCGGGTTTGAAAAACCTATAGTTCATGGTGTTCTTCTCATAAATTCTCTTGGCATTCTTTTAGAATTCCTAGAATTTTACAGTTTCTTCAGGAGGGTTTGGATAAAGGTTTGTCTGGATAAAGGTTTGTCTGCAAGTACTTTGAAGGGACAAATCTCTGCTCTTTCTGTTTTATTTCAGAAAAAGATTGCTAATCTTCTTGACATTCACTGTTTTGTTCAGGCTTTGGTTCGTATCAAGCCTGTTATTAAGTCAATTTCTCCTCCTTGGAGTCTTAATTTGGTTTTAAAGGCTTTGCAGGCTCCTTCGTTTGAGCATATGCATTCTCTGGATATTAAACTGCTTTCTTGGAAAGTATTGTTCCTTTTGGCTATCTCTTTAGCTAGAAGAGTTTCTGAATTGTCTGCTCTCTCTTGTGAGTCTCCTTTTCTGATTTTCCATCAGGATAAGGCTGTTTTCCAGACTTCGTTTACATTTCTTCCTAAGGTTGTGAATTCTAACAACATTAGTCGGGAAATTGTTGTTCCTTCCGTGTGTCCTAATCCTAAGAATACTTTTGAAAGATCTTTATATTCTTTGGATGTTGTAAGAGCTTTGAAATATTATGTCAAAGCTACTAAAGATTTCAGGAAGACTTCTAGTCTATTTGTTGTTTTTTCTGGTCCTAGGAAAGGTCAGAAAGCCTCTGCCATTTCTTTGGCATCTTGGTTAAAGCTTTGGATTCACAAGGCTTATTTAGAGGCGTGACAGTTTCCGCCTCAGAGAATTACAGCTCATTCTACTAGATCAGTCGCCACTTCTTTGGCTTTTAAGAATGAAGCTTCGGTTGATCAGATTTACAAAGCAGCAACTTGGTCTTCTTTGCATACATTTACTAAATTTTACCATTTTGATGTATTTGCTTCTTCGGAAGCAGTCTTTAGTAGAAAAGTTCTTCAGGCAGCTGTCACAGTTTGATTCTTCTGCTTATGATTTTAGTATTTTTCTTGAAATTTATGAGAGAGACTTATTTTTTTGTGTGGATTTAATTTTTTTCAGCAGAAATAGCTGTTTTTATTTTATCCCTCCCTCTCTAGTGACTCTTCTGTGGACTTCCACATCTTGGGTATTTCTATCTCATATGTCACTAGCTCATGGATGGACTCTTGCCAATTACATGAAAGAAAACATAATTTATGTAAGAACTTACCTGATAAATTAATTTCTTTCATATTGGCAAGAGTCCATAAGGCCCACACTTTTCTTATGGTGGTTATGATTTTTGTATAAAAGCACAATTATATTTCCAGTTCCTCTTTTGTATGCTTTTTTACTCCTTATTTTATCACCTCACTACTTGGCTATTCATTAAACTGAGTTGTGGTGTGGTGTGGAGGGAGGTGTATTTATAGGCATTTTGGGAAACTTTGCCCCTCCTGGTAGGATTGTATATCCCATACGTCACTAGCACATGGACTCTTGCCAATATGAAAGAAATTAATTTATCAGGTAAGTTCTTACATAAATTATGTTTTTTCCACATTGACTGTGGTTAGAGACACAAGGGGACATTTCTGTATAATATTATAGTATAATATTGGGTTGGACATTTTGGCATTTGATGACATTGACGTTTGTGTCTGTATCATTGAACAAATTGCCATCTTATCAGTTTTGTTTTGTTTTACCTGTCTTTTTATTTATAGGGTTTAATAGAGACATCTGACAGTGAGTATATAACTATATATATTTATTTTTAGGAAATGTATGGGGGTGTAAATATCATATAGGCAATGCCCTGTGTTACATTAAAAATATAATTCATAGCTTTATTATTATCATTCACCTAGATTACAAGTTTTGCATTCGTGTTTTAAAGCTGAAAAAATGGCCATTTCAGCGTTAAAACAGCAACGCAGCCATTACAAGTCTTGTTGGTATAGCTGTACCGCAAGCCTTTTAGCCTGTACACAACCACAACGTCAGTCCTACACTCGTAAAAATTACGTTTTTTTCATGGGACTTACATAGCGCTGCTATTATGAGTTTTGCCGTGAGGCTAAAACGCTTGTGTTACAGCCTATACCAACATGATCCGTACCGCCATCTGAGAGCAGTAGTTATGAGTTTTACGCAACAAAGCTGTTACATAAAACTCATAACTAAAGTGTTACAAAGTACACTAACACCCATAAACTACCTATTAATCCCTAAACCGAGGCCCTCCCGCATCGCAAATACTATATTAAAGTTATTAACCCCTATTCCGCCACTCTCCGACATCGTCACCACTATAATAAAGTTATTAATCTCTAAACCGCTACCCTCCCGCATTGCAAACACTATTTAGATATTATTAACCCTTAATCTGCCCTCCGCCCACATCACCCCCACTATACTAAAGTTATTAACCCCTATTCCGCTGCTCCCCAACTCCGCCGCCACTATAATAAGCCTATTAACCCCTAAACCGCAAGCCCCCCACATCGCAATAAACTAATTTAAACTAGTAACCCCTAAACCTAATGCCCCCCTAACTTTATATTAAAATTACACTTTCCCTATCTTAAATTAAATTAAAACTTAGCTGTCAAATTAAAACTAATTTTAAACTAACAATTAAACTAATATAACGATTAAACTAAAATTAAACTAACTACCAATTAAAGAAAACTAAAATACACATTAAAAAAATCCTAACACAACTATAAAAATTACAAAGTATCTAATTACAAAAATAAAAAATACTAAATTACGAAAAATAACAAACGAAATTATTAAAAATAAAAAAGAATTATACCTAATCTAATAGCCCTATAAAAATAAAAAGTCCACCCAAAATAACCCCCCCAACATAAAATAAACTACCAATAGCCCTTAAAAGGACCTTTTGTAGGGCATTGCCCTAAGTTAAACAGCTCTTTTACCTGTAAGACCCCCCAACAGTAAAACCCACCACCCAACCAACCCCCAACAGTAAAACCCACCACCCAACCAACCCCAAAAATAAAAAACCTAACTCTAACAAAAAACTAAGCTACCCATTGACTTGAAAAGGGCATTCATATGGGCATTGCCCTTAAAAGGGCATTTAGCTCTTTTGCATTGCCCTGAAAAGGGCTTTTAGCTCTATTAATAAAAGCCCAAATCCTAAACTAAAAAAAAAAAACTCCCAAAAATGTTTAAAAAAATCCTAACACTAACCCCCAAAGATCCACTTACAGTTCCTGAAGTCTGGACATCCAGGCGGTGAGAGGTCTTCACCCAGGCAGCGAGGTCTTCTATCATGCCGGCGGCGCGCAGCGGGTCCATTCTGAAGACATCCGGCGCTGGGCATCCTCTTCATAAGGTCGCCGCCGTATACTAATAGAATTTCAATAGCTCTCATCCTATTGGCTGATTTGAACAGCCAATAGGATTTTAGTAGCTCTCATCCTATTGGCTGATTTGAACAGCCAATATGATTTTAGTAGCTCTCATCCTATTGGCTGATTTGAATTTCAAAAATCAAATCAGCCAATAGGAATGTAAGGGACACCATATTGAAAAGGCTCCCTTGCATTGAAGATTCAGTATACAGCGGCAACCGTATGAAGAGGTTGCTCCGCGCTGGATGTCTTTAGGATGGACCCGCTCCGTACCGCCGAGATGAAGATTAGAAGACGCCGCCGGGATGAAGATAGAAGATGCTGCCTGGATCAAGATAGAAGACGCCACCTGGATTAAGACCTCTTGCCGCCTGGATGTCCGGACTTCAGGAACTGTAAGTGGATGTTTGGGGGTTAGTGTTAGGATTTTTAAAAACTTTTTTGGGTGAGTTTTTTTTTTAGTTTAGGGTTTGGGCTTTTATTAAAAGAGCTAATGCCCATACAAATGCCCTTTTCAGGGCAATGGGTAGCTTAGGTTTTTGTTAGTTAGGTTTATTATTTTGGGGGTTGGTTGGATGGTGGGTTTTACTGTTGGGGGGTCTTTTTTTTTTACAGGTAAAAAAGCTGTTTAATTTAGGGCAATGCCCTACAAAAGGCCCTTTTAAGGGTGATTGGTAGTTTATTGTAGGCTAGGTTTTTTTTATTTTGGATGGGATTTTTTTATTTTTATAAGGCTATTAGATTAGGTGTAATTTTTTTTATTTTTGATAATTTCTTTTGTTATTTTTCATAATTTAGTGTTTATTTTTTGTAGTTTAGTATTTTTTATTTTTTGTAATTAGATACTTTGTAATTTTTATAGTAGTGTTAGGAGTTTTTAATGTGTATTTTAGTTTTCTTTAATTGGTAGTTAGTTTAATTTTTGTAGTTTAGTATTTTTTATTTTTTGTAATTAGATACTTTGTAATTTTTATAGTAGTGTTAGGATTTTTTTAATGTGTATTTTAGTTTTCTTTAATTGGTAGTTAGTTTAATTTTAGTTGAATTGTTATATTAGTTTAATTGTTAGTTTAACCCTTTGAGTGCTAAGCCATTTCACACCTGGGTGCTAAGTTGGATTTAAGCTTTTTTTTTATTTTACTACTTTCAAATATTAAAAAAAAAAAATAATTTCAGATCCCCAAGACTTATACCGTGGGAAAGGTTAGGCGATTACCTTTTCAACAGTGGGTCTTGGGGGTCTGTAGCTGCTTAGAGATACAGTCAGTGACGTATTTAGGTTTTGTGCTGCCCTAGGCACTCAAAATTCTGCTGCTCCCCTCCCAAAGGTTTTAGGCCTTTTTTACCCTTAATATTCTTTTGGGTCAGTGTGTAAAATGTGTTTTTTTCATAACAATTCAAAAGAAAATGGGCTAGCAAAACACTTGCATACAGGTGGGTTGAATTGCATGCATCTCATACTATTTTCTCCCTGAGAGAAGGGAGAGAAAAGAAGGAGACGGGAGAAAAGGGAGGGGAAGGAAGGAAGGGAAGGAGAGAGAGAAGGAGAGAGAGAGAGGAGAAAATGGGGGAAGGAAAGAAAAGAGGGAAAGAAGGGAGCAAGGGAGGGAGTTGAGAGAAAGAAGGGAGGGAGGGAAAGAAGGAAGAGAAGGGAGGGAAAGAAGAGAGAGAAGGGAGGGAAAGAAGAGAGAGAAGGGAGGTAAAGAAGGGAGGGAAAGAAATAAGGGAGTGAGTGAGTTGAGGGAGGGAGAAAGGGAAAGAAGGGAGAGAGGAAGGGAGGGAAAGAAGAATACACTTTAAAACAATCACTGCCCATTCACATGCAACAACATACAGTAATTACTATCATTCAAGTAATGAAACTTTTTTATTGTCAGTTTACTATTTACTTTGTGGGTTCATGAATGCAGAGAAAGCTAGCTATTAGTAGCTAACTTACATTAGCGCTGAGAGTTTATGATTAGACAATACAAGCTGATCTAAGCAGTGCACAGACGCATCCAGTCTGTTAGTTACTAAGACCTGCAATAAGCACTGCGCTCGCAGATCCACCACAGCTGACAAGGGGAGGCAGCATATCGGCACAAGGTCTTCTCCTCCAGCCTCACTTTGTAAGCATATCCCCAGGCAAGTTTCTCACCAAGAACGCTTCCACTGCAAAAATGCTCTAAAAAGGCTCTAAATGAAGCAACGGTTTAAAGGAGCACTGCCTGTGAAGAGCGACCTTAATCAGCGCATGTGCCTTGTCTTCTCTGTAAAAGCCTGCACTTTATCGCTCACTGTACTGTGTGCTGGCTTTTAGAGAGAGGATAGGGCAGATGTGCTGCCCCCCCCCCCCAAATCTGTCACCCTAGGCACCGGCCTTGTTGGCCTAGGCCATAATACGCCCCTGAGAGGCTTCTAAGCAGCATGCTCCCTTTTCCTATATTGTGCATTGTAAATTTTAAATAACGTTGCGCGATGATGTCATCACATCATGGCGCGTGATGTCACCATGCAAAACAGGAAGCCCTGGCGATGCCTGTCACTATACAGGCACGATTGCCGGAGTGGGAGTCGATGGAAGCCCCCAGATTGCCCTCAAGGTGGGTGAGTGCTAGTGACGGCTCTGAGCCATCAGCATCTGACTGAGAAAATTTGCGACAGCTCAGAGCTGTCGTTAGCACTCAAGGGGTTAAACTTAGTTTTTTTAATTTGACAGGTAAGTTTTAATTTATTTTATGATAGGGAAATTGTAATTTTAATATAAAGTTGGGGGGGGGGCATTAGGTTTAGGGGTTACTAGTTTAAATTAGTTTATTGTGATGTGGGGGGCTTTCGGTTTAGGGGTTAATAGTTTAATTTAGTATATTTTACTGTGGGGGGCTTGCGGTTTAGGGGTTAATAGGTATATTATAGTGGTGGCAGTGGCATGGAGCATGGGATAAGGGCTAATGAATTTTCATAGTGGCGGGGATGTCGGGAGCGGCAGATTAGGGGTTAATAACATTATATAGGTGTTGGTGATGTCGGGGGCAGTAGAATAGGGGTGTTTAGACGTGGGGTTTATGTTAAGGTATTAGGTTTAAACGTAACTTTTTATTCCCCATAGACATTAATAGGGGTGCGTTACGGAGCTTTTCATTCCGCGGTCACAGGTGTTAGGTTTTTTTTACAACACTCTCTCCCTATTGTCTATGGGAAAAGCATGCACAAGCACGTCAAAACAGCGCTTGTATTTTGTGCAATATGGAGCTCAACGCAACCATTTTGCACGCACAAGTCGACTGTAATGGCAGCGCTATGGAGGGTGAAATAACGCAACTTTTGTTGCGTTCTTTTCGCACCCCGTTGCGCCCATAACTTGTAATCTACATGATTATTATTATTATTATTATTAGTAGTAGTAGTAGTAGTAGTATTGCTACAGGTAAAAATCCCCAAATCTGAAATTCCAAAATCATGAATTATTCCAAAATCCTTTTTCATTAATATTTTTTTTTAAATAAAATAATAAAAAAAAAAAAATTCCCTGCCAGTAAATAAAAACCACCAAAACAAATAGCTGGCAGAGAAGATTGTGTGTTCTAAAATGCAAATGAGAGTCTTTATTACCATTCTAATTACAGCACTACACTATCCTTCTGTAGTGATGCCCCGAACGGTTCACGGCGAACTTAGCTTGTTTGCGTTCGCCGCTGCGGGTGAACACATGCGATGTTCGATCCGCCCCCTATGTGTCATCATTGAGGAAACTTTGACCCTGTATGTCACAACCTTCTGACACATTAGAGCCAATCAGCATCAGACACTCCCTCATAGACCCTCCCAGCTACTGGGCAGCAGCCATTTTAGACTCATAACGACCTTGCTTTCTTAGTGAGAGGACGAGATGTGTTGCTGCTGCTGACATTATAGGGAAATAGATAGCTAGGCTAGTGTATTTAGTGTCCACTACAGTCCTGAAGGACTCATCTCATCTCTGCTGCAAGGACAGCACCACAAAAAGCCCTTTTTAGGGCTATAACGTCAGCCATTTGTTTTTTTTTTTCTTAGTATTTTTATTAGCATTTGCCTGGCTTTCAGCCTGTATGTGAGGCTCACAGCATATGCTGTGATTAGTGCCACCACTGATATCTGCCTAACAACATTAATTTAAATTTAACCAACAAAAATTTGAAATTATTTTGCTAGTGTAATTTATTTTCATTTTCTATCAGGCCTGTGTCACACAGCATATACTCTGGTTCATTGCTCTGTGCCAGCCACCAGTGGTCATATCCGCTTATAACATTATTTTAAATTTAAAAAAAAACTTTTAAATCATTTTGCTAGTGTAATCTAATTTCATTTTCTATCAGGCCTGTGTCTGTCAGGCTCACACAACATATACTTCAGTTTTTTTCAGTCTTTTGGTTAATTGCTCTGTGCCAGCCACCACTCATATCTGCTTCACCTTATTTTAAATTTTAAAAAAAAACTTTTAAATTATTTTGTTAGTGTCATCTAATATCATTTTCTATCAGGCCTGTGTGTTTTGCTGACTTACAGAGCATACTGTGTTTAATTGCTGCCCTCCCTAGTCTATCAGCCACGACTCATATGTATTTAACCTTTTTTTAAATTCCAAAAAAAAAACTTTAAATCATTTTGCTAGTGTAATCTAATTGTATTTTCTATCAGGCCTGTGTGTATCTGACTTACAGAGCCTATTGTTTTTAATTGCTGCCCTTCCAAGGCTATCAGCCATGACTCATATGTGCTTAACCTTTTTCTTTAAATTAAAAAAAATCTTTAAATCATTATGCTAGTGTAATCTAATTTTATTTTCTATCAGGCCTGTGTCTAACTGTCTATCTGACTTACAGAGCATACTGTTGTTAATTGCTGCCCTATGTAGCAGCCAGCCAGTGCCACCACTCATATCTGCTTAACATTATTTTAATATTAAAATATAAACTTTTAAATTATTTTGCTAGTGTAATCTAACTTCATTTTCTATCAGGCCTGTGTTTTTCTCACTTACACAGCATACTGTGTTAAATTGCTGCCCTACCTACCAGCCGCGACTCATATCTGCTTTACATTATTTTAAAGTTAAAAAAAAAAATGTTAAATCATTTTGCTAGTGTAATTTAATTTCTTTTTCCATCAGGCCTGTGTGTTCCTGGCCCACATCATATAGTGTTACACAGTTTTGTTTTGTTTTTGTTTTTTTTTCCACCACTTATATCTGGTGTAACAACAACATTAGTGTAAATTTTATTTAAATTTTTTTTTAACATCAGTCCTCTTCTAGTGTTATTAAATTTTAGTAGCCAGGCTGCCATTAGTGCCAGCCTGTGTGTCAGGCTGCCAGCATATACTGTGCCTACTTCCATCCTCAGTGCCTATCTGTTGTAACATAACATTAAATGTTTTAAAAAAAAACTTCTACATCACTCTTCGAGTGTTATTTAATATTAGTTCACAGGCCAGCCTGCCACCACTAGTTATAGGGATGAAAGTGCTAAGAATAGTACTACTTTAAACAACCGAGTTAGCCATGGGTCTTAGTCCAAGACCGTTTGGCTTTTTTTTGGGTTGGGTGCGGCTAATCATGCAGGCCATATAGACCTCCGACCATTTGGTGTTGTATCAGGTATTAAACTAATAAGAACAGTACTACCAAAATAAGCCAATTAACGGGCTATCAAGAGTCAAGGTTTTATTGTTGTATTTTGTTAGGATAATCATGATGGCCATGTAGACCACCCCCGAGAGGCCTGGAAGTAACAGGGATGAAAGTGCTAAGAATAGTACTACTTTAAACAAAAGAGTTAGCCATGGGTCTTAGTCCAAGACCGCATGGCTTTTTTTTGGGTTGGGTGCGGCTAATCATGCAGGCCATATAGACCTCCCACCATTCGTTGTTGTAACAGGTATTAAACTAATAACAACAGTACTACCAAAATACAGCCAATTAATGGGCTATCAAGAGCCAAGGTTTTATTGTTGTATTTTGTTAGGATAATCATGATGGCCATGTAGACCACCCCCGAGAGGCCTGGAAGTAACAGGGATGAAAGTGCTAAGAATAGTACTACTTTAAACAAAAGAGTTAGCCATAGGTCTTAGTCCAAGACTGCGTGGCTTTTTTTTGGGTTGGGTGCGGCTAATCATGCAGGCCATATAGACCTCCCACCATTCGTTGTTGTAACAGGTATTAAACTAATAACAACAGTACTACTTAACACAACCTAGTTACCATGGGTCCCAGAGCATATGTTTTATTATTATATTTTGTAAGGGTAATCATGCAGGCCATATAGACCTTCTCCGATAGGGTGAGTAACAGGTATTGAAATGCTAAGAACAGTACTACTAAACACAAACTTATCATGGGTCCCAGAGCATATGTCTTGTTATTATATTTTGTTAGGGTAATCATGCAGGCCATATAGACCTCAACCGATAGGGTGAGTAACAGGTATTAAAATGCTAAGAATAGTACTACTTAACACATCCTAGTTACCATGGGTCCCAGACAGCATGTTTAATTATTATACTTTGTCAGGGTAATTATATATCTAACAAATCTATCTATTTCTCTTCTGTCGATTCTATCTAACTATCAATCTATGTATATCTATCTATCCTATCTATCTATCTTCTGTCCGGACTGTTTTGAGACAGCCACTTGTGTTTTGGACAAATTTTAAGTAGGAGGACAGACCAATCACAGGGATTAAACAGGGAAGAATAGTAATACTTAAGAAAACCTAGTTATACCAGAACCACCATGGGTCCCAGACCACATGTTTTGTTATTATAGTTTGTCAGGGTAATCATGCAGGCCATATAGACCTCCCCCGATAGGGGGAGTAACAGGGATTAAAGTGCTTTGAAAAGTACTACTTAACACAACCTAGTTACCATGGGTCCCAGACCGCGTGTCTTGTTGTTATACTTTGTAAGGTAATAATGCAGGCCATATAGACCACCCCCGATAGGAGGAGTTACAGGGATGAAAGTGCTAAGAATAGTACTACTTTACACAACCGAGTTACCATGGGTCCCAGACCGCATGTTTAATTATTATACTTTGTCAGGGTAGTTATATATTTAACAAATCGATCTATTTCTCTTCTATCGATTCTATCTAACTATCAATCTATGTATATCTATCTATCCTATCTATCTATCTTCTGTCCGGACTGTTTTGAGACAGCCACTTGTGTTTTGGACAAATTGGAAGTAGGAGGACACACCAATCATCTTCTTCCATCTCCCGGTTCCAAAAATTAAGGCCATATAGATCTCCCCCAATAGGGGGAGTAACAGGTTGTAGTAAACTGCTAAAAATAGTACTACTTAACACACCACGGGCACAGACCTCATGTCTTATTGTTATACTCTGTCAGGGAAATTATATATATTTCAAATCTATCTATTTGTCTATCAAATCGATCTAACTATCAAACATATCTATCAAATGTAGATTGCATCTATTGATCGATGTAATTCGTATCTATAAAATGTATATTACATATTTTGGTTGATGTAATTCGTATCTATCAAATGTATATTACATCTTTGGATCGATAACATTCGTATCTATCAAATGGATATTGCATCTATTGATCTATGTAATTCGTATCTATCAAATGTATATTGCATCTATTGATCTATGTAATTTGTATCGATCATATGTATATTGCATCGATTGAGCTATGTAATCTATGTATCTATCTATCAAATCTATCTCGTGGTTGTGCAAATGGACTGTTTGCGGTTGTTTGCATGGGTGAGTTACACTTGGAGTTTGCTCTGTCACTGTGAAGCGGGCGTAACCCTTACACTACCTGATAGATACGACATCATAATTGATGTTTTAAAGCATGTTATTGCAAAGAATTTGGGAATGTTAGGTGATTTAGGACCTTTATGGGTTAAAAGCAGACTCTGCATCAACTATGTAATTTTCCATGGGAGTTTTGCCAGGGATCCCCCTACAGCATGCCACAGTCCCGGTGTTAGTCCCCTTGAAACAACTTTTCCATCACTATTGTGGCCAGAAAGAGTCCTTGTAGGTTTTAAAGTTCGCCTGCATATTGAAGTCAATGGTGGTTCGCGCGGTTCGCCGGTTCGCGAACAGTACCGGAAATTCGAGTCACCAGTTCGCGAACGTAAATTTTTAAGTTCGCGACATCACTATCCTTCTGATGGGGCTATGCATACAACATGATTAAACATTACTTGAAACTACCTTTAGGTTGCATGAATAAACTGTATAGCGACATGTTAATGATGTAATTTACACGTCCCATCGCCTCTTCTAGCTGTAGCAAATATACAAATATTCTGAACTCCAAACCTTTTCCGGTCCCAACCAATTTGGATCATGGGTTTTGAATCAGTATTAACATTTGAAAATATTTGTTTTAATTACTTTTTGCAAGTTTTTGTTTTGTGGCCACTTCAAAGGGACATAAAACCAACATTTTTCGTTCATGATTCAGATATTCAGTTTTCTTGTTATCCTTTGTTGAAAAGCAGGGATGTAAGCTCAGGAGCGTGCACGTGTCTGCAGCACTATATGGCAGCAGTTTAGCAACAATGTTATACATTAGCAAGAGCACTCTAATGGCAGCACTATTTCCTGTCGTGTTTCAGGCATGTGCACGCTATCTACCTTGGTATCTCTTCAATCAACAAAGAAAAACATGATAACAAAGCTAATTTGATGATATAAGTAAATTGGAAACTACTGGCCCTGCAATCAGTAGTGGCATCACTTCAGCTGTGTGTACGCTGCCCTCCAAACTAGACTCACAGTTTAAGGAAAGTGTATGGATTTGCCTTTACAAATGGTGGCTGGGTTACCAAGATGGCTGCTGCATTGTTACTGTACAGGAAGGCTATGCATATCCTCTGGCACAGAATAACAAAGGAGGAACGCTGACTCACATTCAAACAACATTAGCTACCCTTTCCCCTATGTGGCTGCTGGACTAAGGTTTTTCCTTGGGGCCCAGCAAAGTCTTGTTAAATCCATGGCTAACAACATTTAAAAATTCATTAAAAAAGTTAATAATACATTTTTTTTAAAGAAAGGCTTTACAGTTCGTT
This sequence comes from Bombina bombina, assembly GCF_027579735.1. Taxonomy (NCBI): domain Eukaryota; kingdom Metazoa; phylum Chordata; class Amphibia; order Anura; family Bombinatoridae; genus Bombina; species Bombina bombina. The sequence goes on along the minus strand of NC_069500.1, from coordinate 1,331,701,247 downwards.
TTGAAACACTTGCCTATCACTGGGATAAAAACACTTCCCTATCACTGGGATAAAAACACTTGCCTATCACTGGGATAAAAACACTTGCCTATCACTGGGATAAAAACACTTGCCTATCACTGAGATAAAAACACTTGCCTATCACTGGGATAAAACACTTGCCTATCATTGGGATAAAACACTTGCCTATCATTGGGATAAAAACACTTGCCTATCACTGGGATAAAAACACTTGCCTATAACTGGGATAAAAACACTTGCCTATCACTGGGATAAAACACTTGCCTATCACTGGGATAAAACACTTGCCTATCACTGGGATAAAAACACTTGCCTATCGCTGGGATAAAAACACTTGCCTATCGCTGGGATAAAAACACTTGCCTATCACTGGGATAAAAACACTTGCCTATCACTGGGATAAAACACTTGCCTATCACTGGGATAAAACACTTGCCTATCACTGGGATAAAAACACTTGCCTATCACTGGGATAAAAACACTTGCCTATCACTGGGATAAAAACACTTGCCTATCACTGGGATAAAACACTTGCCTATCACTGGGATAAAAACACTTGCCTATCACTGGGATAAAACTCTTGCCTATCACTGGGATAAAACACTTGCCTATCACTGGGATAAAAACACTTGCCTATCACTGGGATAAAACACTTGCCTATCACTGGGATAAAAACACTTGCCTATCACTGGGATAAAAAAACGTGTCTATCACTGGGATAAAACACTTGCCTATCACTGGGATAAAACACTTGCCTATCACTGGGATAAAAACACTTGTCTATCACTGGGATAAAAACACTTGCCTATCACTGGGATAAAACACTTGCCTATCACTGGGATAAAACACTTGCCTATCACTGAGATAAAAACACTTGCCTATCACTGAGATAAAACACTTGTCTATCGGGGCGGAGCCGACTGCCGACATGGACGGTCGCAACTAAACTGAGCTCCGTGCTAAGTGAAGCTAGGGAGCACCTAAAAAGTATGCCAAACTAAGAAAAACACACTCAAACCTGCTCCATTACACAGCACGTCTGTCAGTGGCACAATCTAAGCGACGTTTGGGACTCAGCATCGGCCATAAGCTCAAGCGCACAGGAACCAACGGAAAGTACCGACAACAGCCGGTTTGGGCCTTAAAACAACGACTACCGGGCGGATCGCTCTAGACGTGACCCTCATTGAGGTAATTTAGCACTCACCGCACCGAACATATCACACTATCTTAAACGTTGAGCTACCCAGAAAAGCATACGGCAACAGATAAGCCACCACTGCAGGCCTCACTTTAAGAAGTGCGCGTGGCGCACGAACAATAGAGGAGCATAACCGCATTTGCACATTTGCCTAAAATAAAGCATTATAACATCTGCTTGCCGCATCTCCAGTGAGGGCTAACTGAGTTTGCGACTTACAAGCTCTTTTAACGAACTTTACATTTTGATGAACCTAAAGGCCAAAACGCCGATTAACACGCGTACAGCACTGCTGGTATTACATTACGCACCAGGCCCACACGCCACAACCAGCTAATCTCCTTTAACAATCCCTTACAGCCTCAGAAATCAGCCCACATGGCAGCCAGGAGACAAGTAAAAGGGGATAAAATGCCAAAAACTCCTTCTAATACAGTGTCCAAACTCAACACTTACTTCAAGGCGCTAAGCCCATCACAAGGCCCAGACACAGATTCTGAACATGATTCCACTACGAATGCAAACTCTGCTGAGAATCAGGATAGCCATACTGCTCCACTCACTAAAGCAGACATCAATTCTTTACCAACTAAGGAAGACTTCACTGCACTAATTCAACATGTGGGGAAAATTCTAAAAGATGGACTTGCAGAAGTCAAAAAAGAAATAGCAGAACTGGGAGAAAGAATGGAATACTTAGAAGAGCAAGCTAATGACACTAATAACACTATAGATGAACACTCCCGATGCCTCTCCATTCATGACATCCAGCTACAACAACTTAAAAGCCAGCTTGAAGACTTAGACAATAGAGGAAGGAGGCAAAATCTGCGAATCAGAGGAGTGCCAGAAAGCATTACAGGAGAGCATATACCTCAATACCTGCAGAATTTATTTAAATTCCTGACTAATGACTCAACTTCCCTACCTCTTCAATTGGATAGGGCCCATAGGGCCTTGAGGCCTAGACCAAAAGATTCGGAGCCTCCCAGAGACATTGTTTTAAAATTCCACAAATACCAGGACAAGGAGCTGATAGCCCAAGCAGCCAGAAAAACCTCCCCTATCACTTTCGAGGGGAAACAGATCCAAATATATGCAGACTTAAGCCCGGTTACCCTTGCCAACAGAAGAGAAGCAAAATACTTAACAGAACATCTACGTGACCACGCCATTCAATACCGGTGGGGGTACCCATTTAGTATCAGAGTTAATAAAGACAACAAAATAATCACATATAAAGATCCTGGAGACTTGGAGGAGTTTTGTACAGCTTTACGCATTCCAACCCCTAATATGCCAAGATGCAATGATAAGAACCCTCCATACATGGATGATTCTCGCCCACCTCAACCCCAACGTTCACAATGGCAAAGGGTCAACAGAAAGAGACAGAGAAACTCACCCACACCTTCTTCCACTTCCATGAAGGACACTTGAAGGAGTACAAGCATCATACTGGAGAGTACTTTTTGAGCTTTGTGAGACAATCTTTTGATTGATTTTAGTATGACCTCACAGGTTATATTGAAATTATTACTAATTGTAGCTTTAATTGGCTATAATATTTACAGGCTGATCAGTTGAATAACTATTCCTTATTTTCCCCACTAGGAGGTTTACATAACCACTATATGAAGAAATATAGTATACCCTAGGGTAAATGTACAGAGAATAGGCCATACCATCTATTGTATGTATGTTTTAAACACTCCCTAGCTAAACTGTTTTTGGTTTCATGTTCATTTTCCCCCATTCAGCCAGGGTGCCCTACAGCCTGGCTCAATGTTTGTTTCTTGTTTCCTATTTTTTGTTAGTCATTGTTTTGTTTATTATGTTTGTTACTACATGTACAATAATGATTTTTGTCACCACAGATACAGAAGTTAGCTTATGCTGCTCGGTCCGGGTCTGCCATGAACACAGAAAGAATATCTATGCTAGGGCTCAAAAGAACTCTTCACCACATGATATAACCCACATGCCCTCTCTTGACGCTCCTGACCTCCTTATCCCATCAACGGGACTACTCTGCTATCATACAAGGTACCCTTTATTCCATCATACGCTCCTCTTCAACACTACATTACTTACCAACATTAAACATGCCCTTACACCAACTTAAATTCCTATCACAAAACTGCAGGGGTCTCAACTCACCTACTAAAAGGTCAATTGCTTTAAACCACTTTAGGAAACACGAAGGAGACATAGTCTTCGTTCAGGAGACCCATTTTTTGAGGCGAGACCCACCAAGATTTTCGTCCCAAGATTACCCTGTGGGATTTTTTAACTCCTATCCTCTAAAGAAAATAGCAGGGGTAGGCATTCTATTTCATAAAAATACTCACTTCCAACTTAATGATAAATTTGAAGATCCAGAGGGGAGAATCCTAATCCTCACAGGACTTCTCTTCAACACGCAGATAACCCTTGCGTGCTTGTATGCCCCCAACACAGGCCAGCTTAAATTCCTGAGAAGAGCCAGCAATAAAATTTTAGAACTACGGTCAGGTGCGGTGGTAGTAGGGGGTGACTTAAACGTAGTACTAAACCTACAGACCGATAGTTCCTCCAACAAAAAGACCTGTAGTAACTACAACCCTCTAAGTATAATAGACTGCCTAAGAGAAAACACCTTAGTTGATATCTGGAGATTGCAACATCCACAGAAAAAAGAATTCACACACTACTCACATACACAGAGATCCTTTTCAAGGATAGACTATTTCCTAGTAGATCATAACACCATGACATTAGCATCACATACAGATATCTACACGGCTGCATGGACAGATCATTCGACGATTAGTCTAGAACTAGACTGGATAAATAAACCTTTACGACTCAATGTATGGAGACTAGACGACTCATTACTACATGACCCAGATGTAGTCACAAAACTTAAGCACACAATAGAAGAATATTTCGAACACAATACTAATTCTGTAGTTAACACTAGCACGTTATGGGAAGCCCATAAAGCCGTAGTGAGGGGCAGCTTTATACAGCTCACAGCCAGGAAAAGAAGGGCCCAAAACTCAGAATACACTAACCTCACTCGACATTTGCAACTTGCGGAGAATGCGCATAAACTTAACCCCGGCAGTGACACAACACTAGATAACCTAACGGCGGCTAGGAGTGCGGTCAACAACTATTTACAAAGAGCTGCCCATAAAAGAGCCCTTGCCCTCAAAAAAGTATATTTTCATGGTGGCAATAGGTCTGGCCCCTTGTTAGCTAGAGCCCTACGTAAGAAAGCTTCATCGAACCATATATATTCTATTAAAGACTCAGATGGTCGTACATTCCATGACAGCCCAAATATTGCCGAAACTTTTAGGAAATACTACGAACATATTTATAACTTATCGACTTCTACACCTCCCCCGAATAAGCAAGATATAATAGCCTACTTAGATTCGCTATCAGTCCCCGCGCTCTCCGAAGAACAAAGGCAGAGCCTAGATTCACCAATTACTGCTCAGGAAATTCTGAAAGCCATATCAGACCTACCAGCAGGGAAAAGCCCTGGCCCAGACGGCCTCACAAATAAATATTATAAAACATTTAAAGATCAACTAGTCGCACCCCTCTTGTCCCTGTTTCACACTTTAGATAAAGAAGGGCATCTTCCAACGCTAATGAAAGAGGCACATATATCAGTAATCCCTAAAGCTGGAAAAGACCAGGATTCTCCGCCAAATTTTAGGCCTATTTCCCTTCTAAACACTGATCTTAAAATTCTAGCCAAAATCATAGCATCACGCATAAACCCGATTTTACCAACAATCATACACGCTGACCAGACGGGGTTTGTGGGGGGGAGAGAGGCAAGGGACAATACTATAAGGGCACTCCAGCTGATGGAATACGCAAAAGCCAACAACATTAAAACAGTCTTTCTATCCACAGATGCCGAAAAGGCTTTCGACCGCTTAAATTGGGATTTTCTTTTCTCCACATTGCAAAAATTTGGGTTCGGGACCACAATAATCAATAGAATTAGGGCACTGTACCTCTCACCAACTGCAAAAGTTAGGATAAACGGCCTCCTTTCAGATACTCTTAATATAAGTAATGGGACAAGGCAGGGTTGCCCTCTTTCCCCCATATTGTTTGTCCTCAGCATAGAAATGTTGGCAGCACGTATTAGAGAAAACGAGCAAATAGTAGGGATACCTTTAGGGGACAACAATTACAAAGTTTCACTCTATGCAGACGATGTCCTCTTGTCTCTCGCCTCTCCACTTGCCTCTCTGGAAGCAGTCGCACGCGAATTTAAAAAGTTTGGGGACCTTTCTTACTTCTCGATTAACTACACCAAATCTGAACTGATGAATATTAATCTCCCTAAAGCTGAACTAGATATACTTGCAAACCGGACTCCCTATAAATTACAAACCGCGGCATTAAAATACTTAGGAACCTACCTTACTCCAAACCACAGATTATTATTCCAACTTAACTATTCAAACTTACTCAAGTCCACTCAAACAGAACTAAATTTGTGGTCCAAAAAACCCTTTTCCTGGTGGGGCCGAATCCAGACGTTAAAGATGACCACGTTACCCAGAATCCTATACATCATGCAGGCAGTTCCCATTAAGATTCCCACTCCGTTCCTTTGTAGACTTCAGACCACCTTAAACAAATATGTATGGGGCTCGGTTAGACCAAGAGTTAGCAAAACAACACTGTACAGGCAGCAGGGAGAGGGTGGACTAGGTCTCCCCTGTCTAGACGTCTACTATAAGGCGATTAGTCTCCAGAGAATACTTGACTGGCACAGGAACTCTATGACAAAAGCCTGGGTGTCTATAGATTCACATATTTTGCAAATTCCGAACGCTGGAACCCTGTGTTGGCTACCCCCATCATATAGAAGTGACACAAAAAGCATATACCCCCTCTACAGTAGTCTTTTTGATAACTGGAACAGAATCATTAAAACCCACCCTCACATCTCCACCTACAGATCCCCGATGTCACCTATGTCTCCAAATGCTGAATTTCTAGGAGGATTAGACTTCACAAAACCAACATCATCACACCTAGAAGTGGGATACACAATTCCTTTACATAAACTGTTGACGGGCAAAAGAGTGAAATCGCGCCAAGACCTTCAACAATACCTAAACGGGGCATTTTCTAGCTGGCTTAAACACAAACAACTAACACATCTACTGGACACATCTGAACACAGTCCAGACTGGACTAGACCATTAACGCCCTTTGAAACAAGCTGCATGTCCCATAACACACTTAGACACCCTCTATCACTAGCCAAGTCCCTCTTATTGGCTCACCACAAAACAGACTTGCCGACATTTACAAACAAATGGCACTTAGAACTGAAAACTGAATTAGACAGGCAGACATGGAAACACATCTTCCGTTACACCAAAATATCTTCCACTTCAACAAAGATGATAGAACTGAACTATAGAGTTTTATCAAGATGGTACCTGACACCCACTAGGTTAAAAAGTATATACCCCACCACCTCAGACAAATGCTGGAGGGGTTGTGAGCAAAAAGGAACAATGCTACACATGTGGTGGGACTGTCCCGTTATACATCCCTTCTGGCTCCACGTAGAATCCCTGATACAAATTATTCTTAACTCCCCCATTCAACTCACTCCTATCATAGCAATACTAAATCTGTTGCCTAAGAAGATAGACTATTTGCGCCAGCGTCTACTGCAATTCATCATCAATTCGGCTAAAACACTAATTGCTAGAAAGTGGAGGAGCTCAGCAGCCCCAACGTGGAAGGAAATATTAGCTCACATTGACGACACATTAGTACTAGAAGAGTACGGCTTTTTCAAAACCCAAAGACTTGACACTTTTTTAGACATTAAATTCCTTTGGGACTCCACCAAACCTGTGTTCATGGCGCGGACCTGAAACAAACCATTATGGCAAGATAGAAGGAAATGTTTTGCTTAATACTGTATTATTTAGTTTCTTTTCCTCTTAGCCTACTTTTAATTTCCTAGATGGCAATGGGAGGACCCCAACTCCAAAAGGACTAAAACAATCTCTTGACAATTTTGTTAAATGAAACAAAAATGCTGTAACAGACTCGTTATTGTAGTGTTTTCTGTATTGTTTGGTTTGTTTGTTTTAAAAACACCAATAAAAATGATTTACAAAAAAAAAAAAAACACTTGTCTATCACTGGGATAAAAACACTTGCCTATCACTGGGATAAAACACTTGCCTATCACTGGGATAAAAACACTTGCCTATCACTGGGATAAAACACTTGCCTATCACTGGGATAAAACACTTGCCTATCGCTGGGATAAAACACTTGCCTATCGCTGGGATAAAAACACTTGCCTATCGCTGGGATAAAACACTTGCCTATCACTGGGATAAAACACTTGCCTATCACTGGGATAAAACACTTGCCTATCACTGGGATAAAACACTTGCCTATCACTGAGATAAAAACACTTGCCTATCACTGGGATAAAACACTTGCCTATCACTGGGATAAAACACTTGCCTATCACTGGGATAAAAACACTTGCCTATCGCTGGGATAAAACACTTGCCTATCGCTGGGATAAAACACTTGCCTATCGCTGGGATAAAACACTTGCCTATCGCTGGGATAAAAACACTTGCCTATCACTGGGATAAAACACTTGCCTATCACTGGGATAAAACACTTGCCTATCACTGGGATAAAACACTTGCCTATCGCTGGGATAAAACACTTGCCTATCGCTGGGATAAAAACACTTGCCTATCACTGGGATAAAAACACTTTTCTATCACTGGGATAAAATACTTGCCTATCACTGGGATAAAAACACTTGCCTATCACTGGGATAAAACACTTGCCTATCGCTGGGATAAAAACACTTGCAAGAAGACCACTCTGTTTCTGAGAAGTGTCTATAAAATCTTTATCTTTATAATTGCAGGAATGAAGTAATTAGATAATAGACTATCTGGATTATATGCAATTATCTTTCATTTTCACAGATGAAAGAACTGAAACTGTATTTGTCTGAAGCTTTGAGATTGTTTCTCAGAAATGGTAAAAACACAATCTTTAACCATGTGTATACTAGAACAAATCTTCAAGTATTTGTGAACAGTAACATTGATATTAGGAGGGGCATTTCCAATGGAGTTGAATTTAATTGCATCAAGATCAGTACCCCAATGCAGCATGCAAGGACAACTAGAATAAGATAACTCATCTGTACTCAGGACAACTCTTTTTTTTTTTACTTTTTTTTATCTACATTATGGGCTATATTTAGGCTGACCATATTGCCGCTTTAAGAAGGAACACATATGAAAAATACATATGTGAGGGTTCTTATACAAAACCATTTCTTTAAACAGCCCTGAAAACAGCCCTCACACATGTATTTTTCATATGTGTCCCTTTTTAAAGTGGCAATATGGTCAGCCTAGCTAGATTACAAGTGGAGCGCTAATTTATGGCACACCCCTATGCTGGCAAATGTGGCCATTTGCGGGTACATGATAAATTTTACAAGTGGCTGGTTATTTTTACTGCAAGTTTGTGGTAGCAATTAGAGCTTATAAAATTAGCTAGAGGTCAGATCTCTGGTTAATTTTATAAATCTCCCCGAAATGTGTGTTTTCTTTCTTTTTTTTTTTTTTTTAAGCATTTAAGAAAAAACAAAACAAAAACCTGCACTTTTTGGTGCTAAAGTCCGCGGCTGTAGGGTGTTAGAAAAATAATGGCACTGAAAAGTGCCTTTACATAACGGTCTATGGGAACTGTGTGTTTTGAGTAACTATATATCTATATGCTTATAGACATATATATTTATGTGTTAATATGTGTATATCACATATTAACACAAATATATATGTATATAAGCACATACATATTTACAGTTTGCTGCCATCGCTGCGCTAGTACTCATGCCGTGTCTCGCGACATGAGAACGAGGCTCCCATTGGAACCTATGGAAGCGTGCCCTTGTAAGCACAATGCTTCCCAGCAATGCGAACGCGAGCTCGCATTCGCTTTGCGCTCAACTTGTAATACCAGCACACATTAGCGTGCGCTGGTATTACACAGTGGATCGCAAATATTGCTTTTGCTAAAGCGATATTTTGCGTTCCACTTGTTATCTAGCCATTTTTGGGTGTATCTTACCCTCCTAGCAAAACAAATAGAAACAACAGTGAGTGATAAAAGCTTCCCTCGTCCTAGTTTGCTGCCAGTTCTAGTTCCTCTTTAACCCTGTATTAAAAAAAATGTTATTCACTGGAGCTGACCTCTTTAAAAGGGCTTCAATAAATGACTCTTCATAGGTGAACCTCAAAGTACACTCAATGTAAATAGCATAAAACAAATTTATTGAAAAAACAGTTGATCCAGAATTTAAGCTTGTATTTAGCGTTAATATAATTAAAAGTTAAAGGAATAGTTTAGTCAGAATTAAACTTTCATGATTCAGATAGAGCATGCAATTTTAAGCAACTTTCTAATTTACTCCTGTTATCAATTTTTCTTCATTCTCTTAGTATCTTTATTTGAAAAAGCAACAATGTAAGCTTAGGAGTTGGCCCAATTTTGGTTCAGCACCTGGGTAGGACTTTCTGATTGGTGTCTAACTGTAGAGATCCTATCAGCAAGCGCTACCCAGGTTTTGAACCAATACATGGGCCGGCTCCTAAGCTTAAATTCAAATAAAGATACAGAGAGAACGAAGAAAAATTGATAATAGGAGTAAATAAGAAAGTTGCTTAAAATTGCATGCTCATGAAAGTTTAATTTTGACTAGAATATTCCTTTATAATAGCTTTAATATGTGTTTAAAAGGCCTTATGTGCTTCAGCAAAACTGCTTTGCTCAAGAGCAAATAAAGTACAAAAAGAGCTAAAAATATAAATATAACATTTTGGTGTTTTGTGAAGGCGAACTGACGCTAAATGTGGGACAATTTTAAATATTTAGGAAGTAATGACCCCTGTGCTGTTATTTAGTAAGCACACCATAGAAAAGTGTTTTAATTTTTTATGGTGATTTTCCTATATTATATTTCTGCAAACTAAAAGTTATTTTCTAAAACATCTTGGTCTGCTGCTGCAAAAAGAAAAAAACAATGTATAATTTGTGTGGTTACCTCACAGAAATTGAAGTTGAATTTTATGTGTAATGCAATGACGACCAAACAACTTAAAGGGACATGAAACCCAATTTTTTTTCTTCCATGATTTAGAAAGAGCATACAATTATAAACAACTTTCTAATTTACTTCTATTATCTAATTTGCTTCATTCTCTTGATATTCTTTGATGAAAAACATATCTAGATATGCTTAGTAGCTGCTGATTGGTAGCTGCACATAGATGCTTCCTGTGATTGGCTCACCATGTGCATTGCTATTTCTTAATTAAAGGATATCTAAAGAATGAAGCAAATTAGATAATAGAAGTAAATTGGAATGTTGTTTAAAATGGTATTCTCTACCTTAATCATGAAATATTTTTTTTGGGGTATAATGTCCCTTTAAAACAACTCCAGCACATGGGTGTGAAAATGACCCAGCAGTAAAGTGTTTAAACAGTAATATCCTTCATAATGCATATAATCTCCCTTACTTGAACATATGCATAGTTCAGCCAACCATTTGTTAAAACCATGATGAACATTGCTTAGGGTTACCACCTGGACAGTTAGGAGTAACACATGATGCATGGTGTGCAGGGAGGAACATGACTAGTGCTGTCCAACTGCACTATTTATGTGCTATCCATCGGTACAATACATGTTACCCCCTGCATACCCTGCAGTATGTGTAGCTCATAACTGTCCAGGTTTACATGGCAAGAAGCAACCCTAACATTATTCATATCCTTTCACACGACTTTTCTCAATAAATCATTCTCTTATAAAAACACAATTTATACTTACATGATAAATTCATTTCTTGCATGGTGGTAAGAGTCCACAATCCATTACTCCTGGGAATTACCTTCCCTACCACTAGGGGGAGACAAAGATTCCCAAATCCCAAAAGCTCTATATAACCGCTTCTACCTCTATGGTAGTTAGTCTGACAAATAGCCAAGCAAAAAAAGTAGGAAAAGAAATAAAGAGAAAAAAAAATAGGAGCCGGAAAAAAGATGTGCCATAACATAAAGAGCCAACACCAAATAAACAGGGTGGGGTCTTGTGGACTCTTATCACCATGAAAAATTAATTTATCAGGTAAGTATAAATTATGTTTTCATTCATAAAGGTGGTAAGAGTCCACGATCTATGACTCCTTGGGACCAATACCAAAGCTGTGGAGAGTCCACGAGTAATAAAAGGATGGGGGGGGGGTAAGAAAATTCCTTTTTAATAAGCAAAGTAAATATTTAACCCTAAAAAAAAGTAAATATATATTTTCATTTTACCATGTACTTAAAAACAACCAACAGGCAAAATAACACAGAAACAACAGCCTGAAAGACCTTTTTACCAAAAGTTGTCACAGAAGAAGCGAGAATAACAAAATCTTGCAAATCTGGTCAACAGAAACTTATTCTTGAAAACCCAATAAGTAGCTACTGATCCTAGAAGAGTGGGCAATAATCCGATTAGGAGTCTGGCCCACTTTAAAGTAAGCTTCACGAATAAAACGGCAGAAGCTTTCTGACCTAATTTAGAACTAAAAAAGTGAATAAACAAACCGAAGTTTGTCTGGTATCCTTGAAACATCAACATAATACTTCAATGTTCTAAACACATTCGGCCAGATTACGAGTTTTTCGTTATGAGCTGTGCGGTGCTAACAAGCAGTTTTTTCTCACTGCTCACTTTCCTACAGCGCTGGTATTACGGGTTTTCAGAAACCCGGCGTTAACAGGCAAGAAGTGAGGGTAGAGCAAAATGTAGCTCCATATCTCACTCCAATACCAGCGCTGCTTAAGTCAGCGGTGAGCTGGTCATACGTGCTTGTGCACAATTTCCCCATAGACATCAATGGGGAGAGCCAGCTGAGAAAAAGTCTAACACCTGCAAAAAAGCAGTGTAAAACTCAGTAACGCAGCCCCATTGATTCCTAAAACGAAACACATTTTATGTTTACACCTAACACCCTAACATGAACCCCGAGTCTAAACACCCCTAATCTTACACTTATTAACCCCTAATCTGCCGCCCCCGACATCGCCGACACCTACATTATTCATATTAGCCCCTAATCTGCCGCTCCGGACACCGCCTCCACCTACATTATACTTATTGACCCCTAATCTGCTGCCCCCAACATCGCCGACACCTACATTATTTTTATTAACCCTTAATCTGCCACCCCCAATGTCGCCACAACCTTCCTACACTTATTAACCCCTAATTTGCCGCCCCCAACGTCGCCGCCACTATATTAAATTTATTAACCCCTAAACCTAACCCTAACACCCCCTAACTTAAATATAATTTAAATAAATCTAAATAAATATTCCTATCATTAACTACATTATTCCTATTTAAAACTAAATACTTACCTATAAAATAAACCCTAAGCTAGCTACAATATAACTAATAGTTACATTGTATCTAGCTTTGGATTTATTTTTATTTTACAGGTAAGTTTGTATTTATTTTAACTAGGTAGACTAGTTATTAAATAGTTATTAACTATTTAATAACTACCTAGCTAAAATAAATACAAATTTACCTGTGAAATAAAACCTAACCTAAGTTACAATAACACCTAACCTTACACTATAATTAAATAAATTCCCTACATTAAATACAATTAAATAAATTAAATTAAATTAGCTAAATCACAAAAAAACAATAAATTTCAGAAAATAAAAAACAAATTACAGATCTTTAAACTAATTAACCTAATCTAATAGCCCTATCAAAATAACCCCCCCCCCAAAATAAAAACCCCCTAGCCTAAAACTAAACTACCAATACCAATAGCCCTTAAAAGGGCCTTTTGCGGGGCATTGCCCCAAAGAAATCAGCTCTTTTTCCTGTAAAAAAAAATACAAACACCCCCCAACAGTAAAACCCACCACCCACACAACCAACCCCACAAATAAAATACTAACTAAAAAAACCTAAGCTCCCCATTGCCCTGAAAAGGGCATTTCTATGGGCATTGCCCTTAAAAGGGCATTTAGCTCTATTGCGGCCCAAAGTCCCTAATCTAAAAAATAAACCCACCCATTACACCCTTAAAAAAATCCTAACACTAACCCCCGAAGATTCACTTACCGGGAGAAGTCTTCATCCAAGCAGCAAGATGTCCTCAACGAAGCCGGCAGAAGTGGTACTCCAGACGGTCAGAAGTGGTCCTCCAGACGGGCAGAAGTCTTCATCCAGATGGCATATTCTATCTTCATCCTTCCGGCACGGAGCAGGTCCATCTTCAAGACATCCGACGTGGAGCATCCTCTTCTTCCGACGGCTTCTACGTAATGAATATCACTTTAAGTGACGTCATCCAAGATGGCGTCCCTTAGATTCCAATTGGCTGATAGAATTCTATCAGCCAATCGGAATTAAGGTAGAAAAAAAATCTATTGGCTGATGCAATCAGCCAATAGGATTGAGCTGGCATTCTATTGGCTGTTCCAATCAGCCAATAGAATGCAAGCTCAATCCTATTGGCTGATTGGATCAGCCAATAGGATTGAAATTCAATCCTATTGGCTGATTGCATCAGTCAATAGGATTTTTTCTACCTTAATTAAAATTGGCTGATAGAATTCTATCAGCCAATCGGAATCTAAAGGACGCCATCTTGGATGACATCACTTAAAGTGATATTCATTACAAAGAAGCCGTAGGAAGAAGAGGATGCTCCGCGTCGGATGTCTTGAAGATGGACCCGCTCAGCACCAGAAGGATGAAGATAGAAGATGCCGTCTGGATGAAGACTTCTGCCCGTCTGGAGGACCACTCCTGCTGGCTTCGTTGAGGACATCTTGCCGCTTGGATGAAGACTTCTCCCGGTAAGTGAATCTTCGGGGGTTAGTGTTAGGATTTTTTAAGGGTGTTTTGGGTGGGTTTATTTTTTAGATTAGGGACTTTGGGCCGCAATAGAGCCAAATGCCCTTTTTAGGGCAATGGGGAGCTTAAGTTTTTTTAGTTAGTATTTTATTTGGGGGTTGGTTGTGTGGGCGGTGGGTTTTACTGGTGGGAGGGTGTTTGTATTTTTTTTTACAGGAAAAAGAGCTGATTTCTCTGGGACAATGCCCCGCAAAAGGCCCTTTTAAGGGCTATTGGTAGTTTAGTGTAGGCTAGGGTTTTTTTTTATTTTGGGGGCCTTTTTATTTTGATAGGGCTATTAGATTATGTGTAATTAGATCTGTAATTTGTTTTTTTATTTTCTGTAATTTAGTGTTTGTTTTTTATGTGATTTAGTTAATTTAATTTAATTTATTTAATTGTATTTAATGTAGGGAATTTATTTAATTATAGTGTAAGATTAGGTGTTATTGTAACTTAGGTTAGGTTTTATTTTACAGGTAAATTTGTATTTATTTTAGCTAGGTAGTTATTAAATAGTTAATAACTATTTAATAACTAGTCTACCTAGTTAAAATAAATACAAACTTGCCTGTAAAATAAAAATAAACCCTAAGCTAGATACAATGTAACTATTAGTTATATTGTAGCTAGCTTAGGGTTTATTTTATAGGTAAGTATTTAGTTTTAAATAGGTATAATGTAGTTAATGATAGGAATTTTATTTAGATTTATTTAAATTATATTTAAGTTAGGGGGTGTTAGGGTTAGGGTTAGACTTAGGTTTAGGGGTTAATAAATGTAGGTAGGTGGCGGCGATGTTGGGGGCAGCAGATTAGGGGTTAATAAATATAATGTAGGTTGTGGCAATGTCCGGAGCGGAAGATTAGGTGTTAATAAGTATACTGTAGGTGTCTGCGATGTTAGGGGTGGCAGATTAGGGGTTAATATTATTTAACTAATGTTTGCGAGGCGGGAGTGCGGCGGTTTAGGGGTTAATATGTTTATTATAGTAGCGGCAATGTCCGGAGCGGCAGATTAGGGGTTAAAAATGTTATTATAGTGTTTGCGATGCGGGAGGGCCTCGGTTTAGGGGTTAATAGGTAGTTTATGGGTGTTAGTGTACTTTTTAGCACTTTAGTTTGAGTTTTATGCTACGGCGTTGCAGTGTAAAACTCATAACTACTGACTTTAGAATGCGTTATACATCTTGGAGGTAGAGGGTGTACCGCTCACTTTTTTGCCTCCCAGGACAGACTCGTAATACCGGCGCTATGGAAGTCTCATAGAAAAAAGACTTTACGAGGTTTACGTAAGTCAGTTTGCGGTAAGGCCAAAAAAGTGTGTGGTGCCCCTAAACCTGCAAGACTCATAATACCAGCGGGCGTAAAAAAGCAGCGTTTTTACGCTGCTTTTTTACCCTAACGCACAACTCGTAATCTATCTTATTCAGATTGAGAAGGAGGATTTCTGAAGAATGTTTAGGATTAAAACACAAAGAAGGGACCACAGTTTCCCTACTTAAATTATCCAGTGACACATCCCTAGAAAGAAAATCATATTTGGTTCTTAAAACTGCCTTATTCTGATGAAAAAAAAAAGAAAAAATAAGGAGAATCATAAGAAATAGCAGAAAGTTCAGAAACTCTTTTAGCAGGGGAGATAACCAGAAGAAACAAGACTTTTCAAGAAAAATAACTAATATCCACCTTATACATAGGCTCAAATGGAGAAGCCCACAAAACCTTCAGAACCAGATTCAGGTTCCAAGGAGGATAAATTGGATAATACCAGGCTTAATAGGCACGAGGGCCGGACTGGGAATCAAAAGCAGCCCTGGAAAATTTGTAGACCAGCCCTAAATTTTGCCGCGACCATAGAATATACATGCCAGACAGTGGCGGCTGGTGAATTTTGAAGTTGGTGGGGCGCTAGACCCTACCCCTTTAAATAAAGCCCCGCCCATATATGGCTTCTTCCATATCACTACAATGAACATATATATATATTTATACAAACACATATTTATATATATATATATATATATATATATATACACCTCTATAAAGATGTCTATATTATAGTGATACAGAAGGAGCCATCTGATATTTATATATATATATATATATATATATATGAGAAAACTTTGTAGACCACAGGGAGCAAGATCAAAATGTATCTATGTGGTCTCATCATAAAAGCAGGTATATAAAAATAAAATAACAGTAATATCCTTAGGATTACCTGAATTTACAATATCATTCTGACCATTTAATGAAGAGCTATAGATATTAAATATCAAAAATTAGAACATCAGTTTATCATTTATAGTATATCAGAGTGTATAAAACTGTGATGAAATAGGCACAGAAATCCATAGTAAAACAAACTTAAGGCAGTCAGGTTGAGTTTCCATAAAGCATATATTAAAGTGGAAAACAAAGCAAGGATAGTAATAGTAGAAAGTCTTTTTTAGTAGAATCATGTAGTAAAGGCGCTGATATACTTGTTCCCTCCTTAACACTAATAGCTTCTATTGAAATAAAAGTCTCAGAGGTGAACTTTGTAGATCCTCTCCCTACACAAATTTACTTTTACCTTTTGACAGACAAGTGAAGCGTGCTCCGTGTAGTGAAAATAGGAGGGAGGGAGATGACACACAGAACTGCTAGTACTACTGTCAGCTTAGATTTACTGCTCCTTCCCATAGCTAGCCATGAGGACTATAAACAGCAGCTGAACTGCATTCCAGACTATTAGCTGCTGACAGAGACAGATTTACAGTGGGACAGTGATGAACCGTTACTCACAGCTGCCCCCAGGAACCCCTCACAATCCAGCCCCACCCACCAGCTTCCTGCAGCAGAACAGATTGTTGTAACAGCCCTCTGCACGCTGCAGCTGCTGGCTACATGGCAATTTTATTCACAGACTCAGTGCCGATATAAATACCATCTTTACCATTGCCGGTTTAAATACAATTACGGCTTTACTCTATTACATTAAAATACTAGCTATATGTGTGGGTCACCTAGATCTCCAGCACTGTCCCCCATTTTTAAATAATAAATAACTGTTACGGTTACCAGCTTCAAGCATTTACCATTTTCAAGTGAGTCATTTATTAACTAAACCTCACAACACTGATCCGGTCTGGCAATTATGTACGCACAGTCACTGCAGTGCCCACACACACACACATACACACTACGGTATTCTGTCTCAGTGCACTACCGTGTGTGTATATATAGTGCACGCATTATTTGCATTTATTGATGATCATGATTGTCATGAGATGCAGGACACAGCAATAATGGTACAACTCTATTTTATTACAGAGCATAGAAACATACATCTAGTCAGGTTGATTTCACTAACTAACTGCGACACAGACTACCGGACCTAAGCCCCGCCCCCAACTAGTGACATCACATCCTGCTCTCATCACATCTTCCCCTTTTTCAAAGGCGAAGCATACATTTGAATATAACAAATAACAAGGTATACGAACAGAGTATACAACAACATTTTTTTCTCGAACAATATATAAACAAATAGGTTCAGAAAATATAAACACATAAATTACATCCTGACTTGGACATCGGGGTAGACTACCCTAGTCCACAGTGACCATGGGATTATTCTGCCCATACTTCCTGTCACTGTTCTAGCTAAAGTCAGTTCCTGTATCGGGCCGGAAGTCTCACCACTCTTACGCTTGATGCAACTTTGCATGAACTGTCCTCTGATACAGAAGATGGTGAATTAGAGTCCGCTGGAGGCAAAGATATATCCCCGCTGTGATCTTGCTGAGGGGAAGGCACCTCTCTTAGAACAGGGGATCCCACCGGCGGTGGTACTGAGGCATCCAGTTCCAGACTCTCAGGTACAGGCTGAAGATGTCTTCGGTTACGGCGTGTAACCGTCCCTCCCTCAGTAAGGACTGTATAAGACCTTGGTTCTGGAGAGCGGCCAACTACCGTAGCAGGCGTCCTCCATTTCTTCTCATCATCCAGTTTAATTCTGACAGTTTGCCCCGCATTCAGTTCCTGTAAGGGCCTGACAGAATGTCATCTGTCGTAGAAGAAACGATAACCCTTTTTGGCCTCTTCATCCCTCCTAAGGACTTCGTCCTGAGGAACAGGGCCAGGCAGCTTGAAGACACCCACTGAGGGTAAAGTGGTGTGAATCTGGCGTCCTAGCATCAGCTGTGCCGGGCTAAACCCGGTAGCTTGAATGGGCGTCGCCCTGTATGACAAGAGGGCCAGGTATGGCTCAGATTGCTTTAGAATTAATTTTGTTGTTTGAACTGCCCTTTCAGCCATTCCGTTGGCCTGCGGATAATGTGGACTTGACGTGGAATGTACAAAGTCATATTCCCTGCTGAAAGCCCTGAACTCTGTAGAAGCGAACTGCATACCATTATCACTCACCAGCTCCATTAGAATGCCCCACCGGGCGAACAAGCTCTTCAGGCGAATGATAATGGCTTGACTTGTGATATCATTCAGGGGTGCAATTTCCAAATACCTGGAATAGTAATCGATCACAACAAGGAACTTTTTTCCGTGCAGTTCACACAAATCAGCAGCTATTTTCTGCCACGGCCCCGCAGGCAGCGGAGTAGAAATCAAGGGCTCCCTTCTCTGAGTAGGCCGGCGTTCCCGGCAAAAGGCACATTTAGACACGTGATTTGCAATGTCGGAGCTGATCCCAGGCCACCACACAGCTGTAGCTGCCCTTTCTCTGCACTTTGTAATGCCTAAGTGGCCATTGTGAATCCTGTTTAACATCTCCTTCCTCATGCTGACAGGAATTACAATGCGGTCTTGGAACAGCACCAACCCCTCCAGCTCCGTGAGCTGCGACCTCTCTGGCTGGTAAGCACTTAGACATCCAGGCTGCCCGGCTCTCAGGCCAGCCTTCTTTTATGTACTTTATAACCTCTTGCAGATCTGTGTCCAAATATGTCTCTTTCTTTATTTCCTCCAGTTTCCTTGAAGAAATGGACTTAGAGGCCAGAACTGAATCAACATACACTTTCACATCAGATTCTGTGGAGGATTCTTCAGCAGCAGCCAGCAGGAGCCTGGATAGTGTATCCGCCACAACCAGTTGTTTCCCCGGCACATGCACTGCCTGAACATTGAACCTGAACAGTCTCATTAAAAGTCTCTGGCATCTCAAGGGTGTTTTGTCAATGTCATAAGAGTTGATTAGAGGGACCAGTGGTTTGTGGTCAGTTTCCAGTCTAAATTTCTCCAAACCCACTAGATAACGCTGAAAGCGCTCACAGGCCCAAACTGCAGCCAGGCACTCTTTCTCAATTTGAGCGTATTTTGACTCTGCAGCCGACAGTGTGCAGTAACAGTAGGCGATGGGCTGTAGTTTATTTTCATTTAACTGCAGGAGTGCAGCCCCCAACCCATAACTTCTTGCATCGGCACTAACCACAGTCTTTTTTGAAGGGTTGTAGAACCCCAGCACTGGGGCAGACCCCAGCAGGGACTTGGCCTGCAGAAAAGCTTTTTCTTGTGAAGGTCCCCAGACCCAGGCAATATCTTTCTTAAGCAACTCTGTGATAGGGTTTAAAACTGTTGATAAATCTGGAAGAAACTTGCCCACGTAATTTACAAGGCCCAATATCTGTCTCAGCTCATGTACATCAGAAGGACTTTTCATCTGTTCAATAGCACAAATTTTCTCGGGGTCTGGCTTGATGCCATCCCCGTTGATGATATGCCCAAAGTAACATAATTCAGTTTTCCTAAAATGAAATTTTTCTTTATTCAGCTTCAGCCCAGACTCTTTGATAGCCTGTAGCACACAACTTAAGCGCTGATCATGCTCCTCCACTGTAGACCCATACACTAGAATGTCGTCCATGACGACCGCTGTGCCCACGTGGTCACTCAGGAGAGAACTCATTTCCCTTTGAAAGATTTCAGGAGCGGAGGATATCCCAAAGGGGAGTCTGCAGAAGCAGAACCGACCTACCGGTGTGATAAAGGTAGTCAGTTTGCGGCACTTTGGATCCAGGGGGATCTGCCAAAAGCCGCTAGAAGCGTCTAATGTGGAAAAGAACTTCGCCCCAGCCAACTTTGGAGCTATATCTTCCAATGTCGGCAGCACAAATCTCTCTCTCTTCACTGCCTCATTCAACCTTTTCAGGTCCACACAGATGCGCACCTTTCCGTTTTTCTTTGCAACTGGAACAATGGGGGCACACCAATCAGTCGCTTCAACAACCTCTTCAATAACCCCCATAGACTTCATGCGCATAAGCTCTTTCTCCACTTGAGGCATGAGCGGGAACGGAATTCTACGGGGAGTAGAAATACTGTATGGGACTGCTTCACTTTTAAGTGCTATACGGACTGGTTTGCAATTCAGTAGGCCCAACTCGCCAAACATATCTTCGGAAATCTCATTCACTCTGGCCACGAGGCCCAAGTCACAGGCTGCTTTTCTGCTCAATAAATTGTTAACACACAGACCTCGAATCACATGCACCCACATGGTGAACTTTCTTTGCTTGTACTCACAGCTGGCAAGAAATTTCCCCACACAATCAATGTGGCCACCAGGACTATGGACATTTGTAGTAACCTTCGCCAGCTGGGGCTGTCGAGGCAGTTTCATAAATTCAGCAAAAGACATTACAGTGATATCTGCTCCCGTGTCAATCTTAAAATCAACTTTGGCTCCCATTACAGTAAAAGTAACTTTCCAATCTTCCTCTGAGCTTGGCCGTTCCACAACGGACCCCACAAAAGACACTTCCTGACCCTCCTGGTCACTGTCCACCTGCATCTCCTTAATGTATTCAGTTTTACACACCACTTCAAAATGGCCCATTCTGTTACATTTTCTGCATCTTTTATCTCTGGCCGGGCATATAACACTCTGATCATGGGCACGGTAGCACTGTGTGCATCGGGTATGTTGCACCCATCCACTTCTAGGCCTTTCCATTACTTTAGATCTACCGCTCACACTGTGCCTTTCACTAGCAGTTTTCCTGGACTGTTGCACTTCATCCACAATACTCTCAGACCTCAGATCAGCACTCTGCTTTTTCACCAGTTCACGCTGGCGGGCCATCCTAATAGCCCCATCTAATGTTAAATCAGGCTCTAACTGCAGCTTCAGTGAGACTTCAGCATCTGCAATTCCAATAACTATTCTGTCTCTGATTTGCTCTTCTTTAGCAACACCAAACTCACAGAATTCAGCTAATTCATACAGGCTGCGCACAAATGACTCCACAGATTCTCCCACACGCTGATTACGTTTGTGAAAACGAGCTCTCTCATGAATCACATTTCTTTTGGGCACAAAGTGGGCACTGAGTTTATCCATAACTATAGCAAAGTTAAATTCTTCCCCTTCTTGGAAAGTAAAAGCATTGAACACTGGCTCCACATCTTTCCCCATAGAGTATAAAAGAGAATTAACTTGTACATCACCACTCTCCTTGTTCAGTTTGGAAGCAATCCTGAAGCGCTGAAACCGCTGACGCCATGTGGGCCAAGCTGCAGGCTGAGAGAAGTCAAAAGGCTCAGGTGGGGTAAACTTTGACATTGCAATCGATCAGAAACAGAAGCGCAGACCAGAACTTCTGACACCATGTCATGAGATGCAGGACATATGCAGGACACAGCAATGATGGTACAACTCTATTTTATTACAGAGCATAGAAACATACATCTAGTCAGGTTGATTTCACTAACTAACTGCGACACAGACTACCGGACCTAAGCCCCACCCCCAACTAGTGACATCACATCCTGCTCTCATCCCAATGATGATTGATTCAGGGGCAGGGGGGCCAGGTATGGTGTGTGTGGTTCTTAGTGTCTGTTTAAAAAGCAGGGCAGCCGCTCCCTTACCTGCTCTGACTGCTGCTCTCCACATTATACAGCTGCCGGCCCGGCCCAGCCTGGACCACCCCCGGCCCGACAGCCCGGCCCACCGGGATTTTTCCCGGTATCCTGGTGGCCCAATCCGGCTCTGGGAAGGGAGGAGCTATATATACAGCTCTGCTGTGGTGCTCTTTGCCACTTCCTGTTAGCAGGAGGTTAATATCCCACAAGTAAGGATGAAATCCGTGGACTCGTCATATCGTAAAAGAAATTAATTTATCAGGTAAGCATAAATTTACTTTTTTTTTTAAACATATATTTATATGTGTGTGTGTGTATATATATATATATATACTGTATGTGATGATTTTTTGTGAAAAAAAAAAATATATATATACCCGTATTTTTCGCTCCATAAGACGCACCTGACCATAAGACGCACCTGACCATAAGACGCACCTAGTTTTTAGAGGAGGAAAACAAGAAAAAAAATTCTGAATCAAATGGTGTATTACAGCCTTACAGTAGGTATACAGCTCAGGGCAGTCATATTAGTTATATCATCAGACCCCATAAATAAAAAATACATAATAAGCCTTTACCGTCCCTTACACTTGTGCTGTGCACGTAGAAGACAGAAGAGATAGAACAGACATACTAAGCTGCTAGTGCTTATCATGTTGCTGCTGTTTGTTTTCCTCCAGTTCTTATAAGTTATAGCCACTGGAGTTCTGCTAAGATCCTCTGTTCATTTTGAATGTAGAATGTTAGCAGAACTCCAGTCACTGAGACCATAACTTATTGGGACCAGAGGAAAACAAACAGCAGCAGCATGGTAAGCGCTAGCAGCTTATTATGTCTGTTCTGTCTCTGTCACCAAACTTTGAGAATAGTGTGCCTCTGTCATGGTTATTACGCTGGTCTGTATCCCTTTAAGGCCTCCCTTCTTAAATCCCACAATCCTCTCTGCAAACTGGTAATAAAGGAAGCATACTTTATCAACTCTGCTGCGACCAGTGTTGTTTGCTGCATATACGGACTAATCTCTTGATTACCGGTACTTTACAACTGCGGTCAAACTTTGGTCAGCTGTCAGCAGGAAAGGATAACCTCCTCCTCATTCATCTGTACTTTTATACAGAGGACTGTCACATAACTGGAAAAATGATTTACGGTATATCTTCGCTGTTTCACGGCACTCGCTTCACTGTGTTTAGCCTGTCAGCGAATCCTCACTCACGATTGGCTATTGAACACACACCTCCATTTACGTCACTCATCTAACACGGGATTGATGCGCTATTATCCCGCAACACTTACTACAGCAGCTGCAGCTCTCCGAATAGTAAGTGTCAGCATATCTTACTATTCTGTCCAGGGGATTACCGCTCGCACCCACGTATATTAAACCCAGGCAGTCTAGTTTTTCAAGCGTGCAGAGCGCACATTCCAGCTGAACCATCTCTCAGTAGAAGGTAAAAACTAAACATACAGAAAAAGACTTTTGCCAATTGCAGTGCTTCATTAAATTCAGTTTATCTACATTCTAATTAAAAAGTATTCACAACATCACAGCCTCTTACCTGGGGGGCCAGGATTACCACCACTGTAGCGACACTTCCTACAGCTCCAGCTCCGAAGTCGGAGTCAGTGGGCGGGGCCAAAGGTAACCGGCAGTCCACACATTCGCTCCATAAGACGCACAGACATTTCCCCTTACTTTTGAGGGGAGGGAAAGTGCGTCTTATGGAGCGAAAAATACGGTATATATATATATATAAAAAAATCTATTTAAAAATACAAAAATACAAAGAACATTAACCCCTGTGAAAAACATTGGAATGTAAAATTTAATGTAATGTAAAAAACTGGAAAGAGCTCAAAGTATGTGTATATATATATATATATATCTCATTAGCGTAATCTAGCCCATAGTTATCAACAAGGATGTGTATATATATATATATATATATATATCTCATTAGCGTAATCTAGCCCATAGTTATCAACAAGGATGTGTATATATATATATATATCTCATTAGCATAATCTAGCCCATAGTTATCAACAAGGATGTGTATAATACTAAAATGCTCTAAAACATTCATTATTATAACAATTTAAAGGAATAGGAAACCCCAAAATGTTCTTTCATGATTCCAACAGAACATACAATTTCAAACAACTTTTCAATTTACATCTATTATCACATTTGCTTCGTTCTCTTGTTATCCTTTGCTGAATGAGCAGTATTGCCCTACTGGCAGCTAGATGAACACATCTAGTCAGCCAATCACAAGAGACAAATGTGTGCAGGCAACAATCAGAAGCTAGCTCCCACTAGTGTAGGATATGTACGTATTCTTTTTTAACAATTGATACCAAGAGAATAAAGCACATAAGAACATTTAAAAGTGTCTTAAAATGTCATGCTCTATCTGAATCGTGCAAGTTTGATTTTGACTTTCCTATCCCATTAAAGTGACATGAAAGGCAAATTTAAACATAGAGCATGCAAATTTAAGAGACTTTACAATTTACTTACATTATCAAACTTACAACGTGTCCTTGGTATCCTGTAGTAGAAAGGATATATAGATGATTGGTAGCTACAAACATTTTGAGACATAGGAGACCTTTTACATTTAAAGAGAGGGTCTACTCCGGAATTTGTATTGTTTAAAAAGATAGATAATCCCTTTATTACCCATTCCCCAGTTTTGCATAATCAACACTGTTATAGTAATACACTTATTATCGCTGTGATTACCTTGTATCTAAGCCTCTGCAGACTGCACCTTATTTAAATTCTTTAGACAGATTTGCATTTCAGCCAATCAGTGCTGACTCATAAATAACTCCATGGGAGTGAGCACAATGTTGTCTATACTGCACACATGGGGGTAGATGTATCATAGTGTGAGCGGACATGATACAATGTAGTGTATCATGTCCGCTGCACATCGATAAATGCTGACAGCGTACGCTATCGGCATTTATCATTGCACCAGCAGTTCTTGTGAACTGCTTGTGCAATGCTGCCCCCTGCAGATTGTGTCAATCAACCCAATCGTATTTGATCGCAGCCTCAAAACAGGCAGACAAGTTATGAAGCAGCGGTCTTTAGACCGCTGCTTCATTACTTCTGTTTCCGGTGAGCCTGAAGGTTCGCACAGAAATCGGCCCCATGAACTAGCGCTGTCTAACTATGAAAAAATGTCAAAATGCAATGAGATAAGAGGCGGCCTTCAACGACTTAGAAATTAGCACATGATCCTATCTTGGTTTAGCTTACAACAAAGAATACCAAGAGAACAAAGCAAATTTGATGATAAAATTAAATTGGAATGTTGTTGAGAATTGCATGTTCTATATGGATAATGAAAGTTTAATTTCTTTCATGTAATTGGCAAGAGTCCATGAGCTAGTGACGTATGTGATATACAATCCTACCAGGAGGGGCAAAGTTTCCCAAACCTCAAAATGCCTATAAATACACCCCTCACCACACCCACAATTCAGTTTTACAAACTTTGCCTCCTATGGAGGTGGTGAAGTAAGTTTGTGCATAGATTTCTACGTTGATATGCGCTTCTCAGCATTTTGAAGCCCGATTCCTCTCAGAGTACAGTGAATGTCAGAGGGATGTGAAGGGAGTATCACCTATTGAATGCAATGGTTTTCCTCACAGGAGATCTATTTCATAGGTTCTCTGTTATCGGTCGTAGAGATTCATCTCCTACCTCCCTTTTCAGATCGATGATATACTCTCATATTCCATTACCTCTACTGATAACCGTTTCAGTACTGGTTTGGCTATCTGCTATATGTGGATGGGTATCTTTTGGTAAGTATGTTTTCATTACTTAAGACACTCTCAGCTATGGTTTGGCACTTTATGTATTTATATAAAGTTCTAAATATATGTATTGTATATGCATTATATGTAGGTTTTCAGTATATTTCCTTTTGCAGACTGTCAATTTCATATCTGGGAAATTTATTTCTTACCTGGGGTATAGTCTTTTTTTCAATTGACTGTCATTTTAAATTCGCGGGCAGAATTAGGCTTGTGAGGGTGCAAAATGCCAACGTATATTGCGTCATTTTTGTCGCAAGATTTTTTTGTGTGAAATTACGTTCGATGACGCAAATTCGTCACTTCCGGCGTCTTAGTTGACGCCGAGTCCTTTAACAAGGTTGCGTCTTCAATTACGCAAGTGTGTCATTTCCGGATGTTGTTAGCGCCAAAAAAAAATTCTGTTTGTGTTGTGCGTCATACTTGGCGCCAAATATTTTCATTATTTTAAACCCCATTCCTATATGCCTCTTGCCTTTTTTCTCTATCAGAGGGCTATGCTGCTTGCATTTTTTTCCCATTCCTGAAACTGCCATATAAGGAAATTGATCATTTTGCTTTATATGTTGTTTTTTTCTCTTACATTTGCAAGATGTCTCAATCTGATCCTGTCTCAGAAATCACTGTTGGAACCCTGCTGCCTGGTAACAGTTCTACCAAAGCTAACTGCATTTGTTGTAAACTTGTGGAGATTATATCTCCAGCTGTGGTTTGTAATAGTTGTCATGATAAACTTTTACCTGCAGATAATGTGTCCATCAGTAATAGTACATTGCCTGTTGCTGTTCCTTCAACATCTAATGTACAAGATATACCTGTGAATTTAAAAGTATTTATTGCTGATTCTATTCAGAAGGCTTTGTCTGTCATCCCGCCTTCTAATAAACATAAAAGGTCTTTTAAAACTTCTAATAAAGTTGATGAAATTTCAAATGACCGACAACATACTGAATTATCCTCCTCTGATGAGGATCTATCTGATTCAGAAGATCCTTCCTCAGATATTGACACTGACAAATCTACTTATTTATTTAAAATGGAGTATATTCGTTCTTTGTTAAAAGAAGTGTTGATTACATTGGATATTGAGGAAACTAGTCCTCTTGATATTAAAACTAGTAAACGTTTAAATTCTGCTTATAAACCTCCTGTGGTTACTCCAGAGGTTTTTCCAGTTCCTGATGCTATTTCTGATATGATTTCTAAGGAATGGAATAGACCTTGTACTTCTTTTATTCCTTTTTCAAGGTTTAAAAAATTGTATCCTTTGCCAGCAGTTACATTGGAGTTTTGGGAAAAGATCCCCAAAGTTGATGGGGCTATCTCTACTCTTGCTAAACGTACTACTATTCCTATGGAAGATAGTACTTCTTTTAAAGATCCTTTAGATAGGAAACTTGAATCTTATCTAAGGAAAGCCTAATTGTATTCGGGTCATCTTCTCAGGGCTGCAATTTCTTTGGCTGATGTTGCAGCTGCATCAACTTTTTGATTGGAAAATTTAGCGCAACAAGAATTGGATTCTGATTTGTCTAGCATTGTTCGCTTGCTTCAACATGCTAATCATTTTATTTGTGATGCCATTTTTGATATCATCAAAATTGATGTTAAATATATGTCTTTAGCTATTTTAGCTAGAAGAGCTTTGTGGCTTAAATCTTGGAATGCTGACATGACTTCTAAGTCCAGATTGCTATTTCTTTCTTCCCAAGGTAATAAGTTATTTGGTTTTCAGTTGGATTCAATTATTTCAACTGTCACTGGAGGGAAGGGAGTTTTTTGCCTCAGGATAAAAGACCTAAGGGTAAATCTAAAGCTTCTAACCGTTTTCGTTCCTTTCGACAAAATAAGGAACAGAAACCTAATCCTTCCCCCAAGGAATCTGGAAACCTTCTTCAAATTGTAATAAATCCAAGCCATTTAAGAAACTAAAGCCAGCCCCCAAGTCCGCATGAAGGTGCGGCCCTCATACCAGCTCAGCTGGTAGGAGGCAGATTAAGATTTTTCAAGGATGTTCGGATAAATTCTGTCCAAAAATCAATGGATTCTGAGTATTGTCTCTCAGGGGTACCGAATAGGATTCAGAGTAAGACCTCCGGTGAGAAGATTTTTTCTCTCATGCATTCCAGCAAATCCAGTAAAGGCTCAGGCTTTCCTGAAGTGTGTTTCAGACCTGGAGTTTTCAGGGGTAATCATGCCAGTTCCGTTTTAGGAACAGGGTCTGGGGTTTTATTCAAATCTATTCATTGTCCCAAAGAAAGAAAATTCATTAAGACCAGTTCTGGATCTGAAAGTTTTGAATCGTTATGTAAGAGTACCAACTTTCAAAATGGTGACTATAAGGACTATTCTGCCTTTTGTTCAGCAAGGACATTATATGTCCACAATAGACTTACAGGATGCATATCTTCATATTCTGATTCATCCAGATCATTATCATTTTCTGAGATTCTCTTTTCTAGACAAGCATTACCAATTTGTCACTCTTCCTTTTGCCTAGCGACAGCTCCAAGAATCTTTTCAAAGGTTCTCGGTGCCCTACTCTCTGTAATCAGAGAGTGGGGTATTGCAGTGTTTCCTTATTTGGATGATATCTTGGTACTAGCTCAGTCTTTATGTTCTGCAGAATCTCACATGAATCAATTAGTGTTGTTTCTTCAAAGACATGGTTGGAGGATCAATTTACCAAAAAGTTCTTTGATTCCTCAGACAAGGGTCACCTTTTTAGGTTTCCAGATAGATTCAGTGTCCATGACTCTGTCTCTAACAGACAAGAGACGTTTAAAATTGGTTGCAGCCTGTCGGAACCTTCAGTCTCAGTCATTCCCTTCAGTAGCTATGTGCATGGACGTTTTAGGTCTCATGACTGCAGCATCGGACGCAATCCCCTTTGCTCATTTTCACATGAGACCTCTTCAGCTTTGTATGCTTTGTATGCTGAACCAATCTCTGACTTGGTGGTTAGATCACCATCGTATAGTTCAAGGGGCCTCTTTTGTTCGTCCAACCTGGACTGTGATCACAACAGATGCAAGTCTTTCAGGTTGGGGAGCTGTTTGGGGATCTCTGACAGCACAAGGGGTTTGGAAATCTCAAGAGGCGAGATTACCAATCAATATTTTGGAACTCGATTTTCAGGGCTCTTCAGATTTGGCCTCTGTTGAAGAGAGAACCGTTCATTTGTTTTCAGACAGACAATATAACAACTGTGGCATATGTCAATCATCAGGGTGGGACTCACAGTCCCCAAGCTATGAAAGAAGTATCTCGGATACTTGCTTGGGCGGAATTCAGCTCCTGTCTAATTTCTGCGGTTCATATCCCAGTTATAGACAATTGGGAGGCGGATTATCTCAACCGTCAGACTTTACATCCGGGAGAGTGGTCCCTCCATCCAGATGTGTTTTCTCAGGTTGTTCAGATGTGGGGTCTTCCAGAAATAGATCTGATGGCTTCTCATCTAAACAAGAAACTTCCTAGTTACCTGTCCAGGTCCAGGGATCCTCAGGCGGAAGTAGTGGATGCGTTGACACTTCCTTGGAGTTATCAACCTGCTTATATTTTCCCACCTCTAGTTCTTCTTCCAAGAGTGATCTCCAAAATCATCATGGAGCAATTGTTTGTGTTGCTGGTGGGTCCAGCATGGCCTCACAGGTTTTGGTATGCGGATCTTGTTCGGATGTCCAATTGCCAACCTTGGCCACTTCCATTAAGGCCGGACCTTCTGTCTCAAGGTCCGTTTTTCCATCAGGATCTCAAATCATTAAATTTGAAGGTATGGAAATTGAACGACTAGTGCTTAGTCATAGAGGTTTCTCTGACTCAGTGATTAATACTATGTTACAGGCTCGTAAATCTGTTTCTAGAAAGATTTATTATCGAGTTTGGAAGTCTTATATTTCATGTGTTCTTCTCATAAATTCTCTTGGCATTCTTTCAGAATTCCTAGAATGTTACAGTTTCTTCAGGATGGTTTGGATAAGGGTTTGTCTGCAAGTTCCTTGAAGGGACAAATCTTTGCTCTTTCTGTTTTATTTCACAGAAAGATTGCTAAGCTTTCTGATATTCACTGTTTTGTACAGGCTTTGGTTCGTATCAAGCCTGTCATTAAATCAATCTCTCCTCCTTGGAGTCTTTATTTAGTTTTGAAGGCCTTACATGCTCCTCCTTTTGAGCCTATGCATTCCTTGGACATTAAACTACTTTCTTGGAAAGTGTTGTTCCTTTTGGCCATCTCTTCTGCTAGAAGAGTTTCTGAATTATCTGCTCTTTCTTGTAAATCTCCATTTCTGTTTTTTCATCAGGATAAGGTGGTTTTGCAGACTTCATTTAAATTCTTACCTAAGGTTGTGAATTCTAACAACATTAATAGAGAAATTGTTGTCCCTTACTTGTGTCCTAATCCTAAGAATTCTTTGGAGAGATCCTTACATTCTTTGGACGTGGTAAGAGCTTTGAAATATTATGTTGAAGCTACTAAAGATTTCTGGAAGACTTTTAGTCTATTTGTTATCTTTTCTGGTTCTAGAAAAGGTCAGAAGGCTTCTGCTGTTTTTTTGGCTTCGTGGTTAAAGCTTTTGATTCATCAAGCTTATTTGAAGTCGGGTCAAGCCCCACCTCAGAGAATTACAGCTCATTCTACTAGATCAGTCTCCACTTCATGGGCTTTTAAAAATGAAGCTTCAGTTGATCAGATTTGCAAAGCAGCAACTTGGTCTTCTTTGCATACATTTACTAAATTCTACAATTTTGATGTATTTGCTTCTTCGGAAGCAGTTTTTGGTAGAAAAGTTCTTCAGGCAGCTGTTTCAGTTCGATTCTTCTGCTTATGTTTTAAGTTTTTCTTTTCATTTATGAGAATAAACTTATATTTTGGGTTGTGGATTATTTTTTTTCAGCGGAAAATGGCTGTTTTTATTTATCCCTCCCTTTCTAGTAACTCTTGCGTGGAGTTCCACATCTTGGGTATTGCTATACCATACTTTACTAGCTCATGAACTCTTGCCAATTACATGAAAGAAAACATAATTTATGTAAGAATTTACCTGATAAATTAATTTCTTTCATATTGGCAAGAGTCCATGAGGCCCACCCTTTTTATGGTGGTTATGATTTTTTTGTATAAAGCACAATTATTACCAAATTCCTTTGTTGATGCTTTTTACTCCTTTCTTTATTACCCCACTACTTGGCTATTCGTTAAACTGAATTGTGGGTGTGGTGAGGGGTGTATTTATAGGCATTTTGAGGTTTGGGAAACTTTGCCCCTCCTGGTAGGATTGTATATCCCATACGTCACTAGCTCATGGACTCTTGCCAATATGAAAGAAATTAATTTATCAGGTAAATTCTTACATAAATTATGTTTTTTGACTAGACTGTCCCTTTAAATGACACTTGGGTGACTTTTTTAAAAATAAAAAATGGACATTTAAGTGTCTAGTATTTTTGTGTAGATTCTACTGGATAGTCTGCTAAAATACTGGACTGTCTGGTTAACTCTAGGCCCATAAGTTATACGCCAGCAACAGTCCACTAATAAAGTGCTCTAACACAGCAGATCTTTTTTTTTCTCTGTACTTTTATGACCCTTTAAACTGCAAGGAGAAACTCTTTGGAATTTACTAAATGAAATATCATAAATCTACCCAGAGACATCATGTTATCAAAGTTTGTTTTGAATCACCAAGCTTTTATAACCAGATCTTGCTGCGCTAATAGCGTAACCACATCCTCCTACAGCGACAGAGGTTTTGTATCTACAGTGAACTGTATGTTGCAAACAACCACCATCTGCGTATGAAGCGGATAGCAGAGCTACAGTATCAACAGCGCTTCCGTAACTAAGAATGCTGGTTGCAAACAAGGAAGTGTCATATAGTTCTAAACATATGTTTTAGAAGCAGACTATTATGGTCAGGGGAATTTGTAAACCACTGTACTGACATAAAATGAGCTGTTGATAATGGTGGCAGGAAATTTGAGCAAAATAGGGACGCTCTATTGATGTCTGCATGAATACAAAGTTTGATTCTGCTGACGTTTGAGGGAAGAAAGAATGCGTATATATATTTAAATGACACTTTTAAATTTGTGTTTAGTATCAACAATTTAGCACCCTATTTAAAAAGATCTTATTTTGAAGAAATTAAACTGTCATTTTGTAAGAGAAAATGATGGTATAGTATTGCAGTCAAGCCTATTCAGCCTATGTTGAGCAGTAGGAAAAAAAGCTTAATTATCAGGGCTAAACCTCAGGAAAAATTTATTTATTTTTACTCTCATAATTAAAGGGCCATTATGGTAGAAAAATTACATGTTCTAATTTGTTTGTTTGTGACCCTGCACCTGTATTTGTTTAATATCCACAAAGAGGTTAAATACATAGTAGAAGTACTGCTCGTAACCCTGAGAGCACTGACAGTCCCAAGCAGAAACTGATGCTGACAAAGGGCTAGATTACAAGTGGAGTGCTAACAGTAGCACACAAGCAAAAAGGGGTTTATCACGGCTCTTTGCGTGCATCAGTGGTAGCGTACGTATTACAAGTTGAAAGTAAACGTGTTCACTGAGCACAATTAAATTTAATGCTCATTGGGATAGCGCAACCACAGAGATCTGGTTAACTGTTACGCTCGACTAAAAAGGTGCACAAAACACATTAAATGAAATTTAAAAGTACAGTTACACATAATAAAACTATCTAATGCAAATTATTTAAAAAAAATATTGCAGAGCCAACCATGATCTAAAATGGCCGCAATATCCTGATGCTCCGTGTCTAGTCCGGCACTCAAGGGGAACGTTACCGGTTTCATGGCAACATGAACCACCAAAATAGCTGGAGAACATGCTTAACAGCTGAGGAGCATATTTAGGATTTGAAACACAAGATTGGAGATGATATAGGCAATCCGGAGCCCTTTTTACAAAGTGTGCCCCTGCTGCAATGCTTGGAAACCCTGTATACTCTTTTTCTAACTGCAGAGCACAGCAGAACAGCAGAGGCCCAGACTTCACAACGGAGACTAACAGGAGGACCCCCGACATTCTGGAGGGTGAGTGAAGTGACTTCAGAGAATTAAAACATTTAATAAACAAACTGAAGCACCCTCTCTAAGAGTGCCCCTGCTGTGGTGGCTGGAAACCGGTGTATACACATTTAAGCTGCGTGGCTCAGCAGAGTAACAGAGGCCCAGATATCACAACCGGAGCCCTCCAAGCGGTTTTTATGTGAACATATGAGTTAGTAAGAGTAATACAGAACTTTTAAAATACGACCTAAGCAAAACAAAGTACTTTTAACAAAAGGAAAAGATGTGCCCCTGCTGCATTGCCTGGAAACCCCTTGCATTGAAGTTTGCACTGCGTAGCTCAGCAGAGCTGTGGAGGCCCTGATCTTTAAACGGATCATAGTAAGCAGGTATTTTGGAGACTGGAGGGTATATGAAAGACATTAAATAATAAAAGAAGGTGTTTAACACCACCTGAGGTATATGATGAAAGGGACCCCCAAATTCACAGCAGCAACTCACATAGGGGTATAAGATATCTTCTAACTGCATGAAGTCACGGACGAAAATCAAGGTCCCTAAATACATGAGACCCCTAAAGAGATTCTGAAATACACTAAACTATCAGGGAACTTTATGTGGCCCACAAAAACAAAATGGCCTGACACCTTCAGACACAATGGGATCCGCTTACATTATACCCGCTGATCAACCCTGCTAGTGCTTATAAAGCTCCTGTTGTTACCCTGCAAGCCCTGGCTGGATATCTTTTTACTATATCAGCCATCATGGCGACTAGAAAAGCCCTTAAGTCTGATAAAGGACCCAAATCTGCTCACTTATCAGGTTCAAACTTGAATACTTACTTTCAAAAACTACAAGCATCCTCCTTAGAAGAAGGAGAAAATTCACAAATGACACAAGAAGAACAAGAAACACTATCTTCCGATGGGGACATTGATAATAGAGGTAGGAAACAAAACCTCTGTATCAGGGGCATCCCATAAAGAATATCTTCTGAAAACCTCCAAACCTTTCTACAAAAAGTATTTAAACAGTTAATGAGTGACCAACAGCTAGCAGAGATGCCTGTAGATAGGGCACACAGGGCGCTGAGAGTCTTACCTTGAGACAACAAACCTCCAAGGGATGTTATCCTCAGATTCCATAAATACGCAGATAAAGAACTGATTATGAATGCAACGAGGAAACAACAATCTTTCCACTTTGATGACATCAAGTTACAGTTTTTTGCTGACCTGAGTCTAATCACCCTTCAAAATCATAAAGAAGTGAGATTCCTCACCCTACCCCTGAGGGACCAAGGTCTAAACTACAGATGGGGATTTCCTTTCAGTGTGAAGGTCAGGAAAAACAAAAAATGGTGATTTATCGCTCTATAGATGACCTGGAAATTGAACCTGGTTGAGACAGAAATTCAGTAACACACTTGATGTAGTTTCCACAGAAGAAGCAGGTCCTACCAAAGACTTAAGATAGAACTTTCTCTTGACAGTCCTCCACACAGGAGTATCCTTTAGTTCTGAGTTTGACTTGCGTTATTAACTGAAATTTGCCATGTGTTATTCTCTCAATCGTAGCAATTTTTATATTGTCTTTTTACATATCCTAAATGTACTTTAAGATAACATGTATCTCTCTACTTACTTGTGGCTTCCCACCTGGGTGCAATTCAACCCGTCTTGGTTGAACTAACACCCCAATGAACCCAATCTCCCATTTGGAGATCGTTAGAGGGACAAATAGTTATTGGTTAATAAATGTTTGTTTGATTGTTAATTTGTTTACTGGTTTTTACCAACTCACTACTGTATTTTTTCATCTATCTCACAATCTAAGGGCTTGTTGGGCGGTGTCTGACATCTCATCTCCTTATTCTATATCCCATTACCTTCTCCTGGGCGGAGGCGAGACAAAAATAAAAAACAAAAAGCTTATCCAGCCTAACCTGACTGGGGACAAGAAAAAGCGTTATAGGTACACCCAAAGTAGGTGATCTCACCCTCAAATTATGTCAATAGGTAAACAAGCACACCATACAACTCCACTATAGGTACTCCATATAGAGATATCATATTATACTCTCAAAACTGTAAAGGTCTTAATTCCCCCACCAAGCGCTTTATAGCACTCAATTGGTTTAGGAAAGAAAGGGCTAACATCATATTAGTTCAGGAGACACACTTTCTGCGTAGCAAAGAACCAATGTTCCACTCACTTCCCAGTTTAATTTCTTTCATGTAATTGGCAAGAGTCCATGAGCTAGTGGCGTATGGGATATACATTCCTACCAGGAAGGGCAAAGTTTCCCAAACCTCAAAATGCCAATAAATTCACTTCCCACCACACCCACAACTCAGTTTTTATAACCTTTGCCTCCTATGGAGGCGGTGAAGTAAGTTTGTGCTTGATTTTTTTTGTTTTCCTCTATGATAAGCGCTTCTAAGCATTTTGAAGCCCAATTCCTCTCAGAGTACAGTGTTTGTCAGAGGGATGTGAAGAGAGTATCGCCTATTGATTTTTATGGTTTCTCTCACAGGAAATCTTTTCAAGGGTTCTCTGTTATCAGTCGTAGGGATTCATCTCCTACCTCCCTTTTCAGATCGACGATATACTCTTATACATTTACCTCTGCTGATAGTTTTCAGTACTGGTTTAGCTATCTGCTATATGTGGATGGGTGTCTTTCAGTAAGTATGTATCATTATTTAAGACACTCTCAGCTATGGTTAGCGCTTTGCAGTTTCAGTATAGGAATCATGTTTAAGAAGTTTTTTTCTTATCTGGGGTATAGTCTTCTTTTCCAATTTGACTTGTTTTTCTTTTAATTCCCAAGGGTGCAAAATGCTGTTATTTATTGTGTCATTCTTGGCGCGAGAATTTTTTTGTGCAAATGTGCGTCATTTCCTGCGTCTTAGTTGACGCCAGGTTGTGTGTGTTATGACGCGAGTTACGTCATTTCTGGATGTTTTTTTACTTCCTTTTGCACCGTGCGTCATACTTGGCGCCAAAAAAATTGGTTTTATTTTACCCCACTTCCTATATGCTCCTTGCCTTCTTAATGCTCAGAGGGCTATGCTGTTTGCTTTTTTGCCTATTTTAACATTTGCATTTTTTCCTATTCCTGAAACTGCTATATGAGGAATTAAGATATTTTTGTTTAAATGTTATTTTTTCTTTTACATTTTACGAGATGTCTCAATCTGATCTTGTCTTAGAAGCTACTGTAGGAACCATGCTGCCTGAAAACATTTCTACCAAAGCTAAGTGTATCTGTTGTAAGATAGCGGAGATTATATCTCCGGCTGTAGTATGTAACAGTTGTCATGATAAGCTTTTGCATGCCGGAAATGTTTCTATTAGTACTAGTACAGTAGCTGTTGTTCCCTCAACATCTAATGTACATGATATCCCTGTTAATATGAAACATTATATTGCTGATGCAATACAGAAGGATTATGTCTGCTATTCTGCCTCCTGTGATTACTCCTGAGGTTTTCCCTGTTCCTGATGCTATTTCTGATATATTTGCTAAGGCATGGACTAAGCCTCATACTTCTTCTAGGTTTAAAAGGTTGTACCCTTTGCCAGTGGCTAAATTAGAGTTTTGGGAAAATGATGATGGGGCTATTTCTACTCTTGCCAAGCGTACTACTATTCCTATAGAAGATAGTACCTCTTTTAAGGATCCTTTAGATATGAAAATTGAATCTTATCTAAGGAAAGCTTATTTACATTCTGGCTATATTCTCAGGCCTTCCATTTCTATGGCTGATGTTGGGGCTGCATCAACTTTTTGGTTGGATAGCTTAGCACAACATGAAACAGATCCTGATTTGTCTAGCATTGTTCGTTTGCTTTAACATGCTAATCATTTTATCTGTGATGCTATTTTTGATATCATCAAGATTGATATTAAATCTATGTCTTTGGCTATTTTAGCTAGAAGAGCTTTATGGCTCAAATCATGGAATGCTGACATGGTATCTAAATCTAGGTTACTATCTCTATCATTCCAGGGTAATAATTTATTTGGTTATCAGTTTGATTGTATTATTTCCACTATTACTGGGGGAAAGGGAGTTTTCCTCCCTCTTAGGACTCTGGTTCCAATTGGAAGCCATCTTTGAGTTGGAATAAATCCAAGCCTTATAAGAAACCAAAGCCAGCCCCCAAGACTGCATGAAGGTACGTCCCTCAATCCAGTTCTACTGGTGGGGGGCAGATTGAAATTATTTCAAGACATTTGGGCAGATTCCGTTCAGAATCATTGGATTCAGAACATTGTCTCTCAGGGGTATCGAATAGGTTTCAGAATAAGACCTCCTGTGAGAAGATTCTCTCTCTCTCACGTTCCAACAAATCCTGTGAAAGCTCAGGCCTTTCTGAAGTGTGTTTCAGATCTGGAGCTTTCAGGGGTAATTGTACCAGTTTCACTTCTGTTTTTATTCAAATCTATTCTTTGTCCCAAAGAAGGAAAATTCATTCAGACCAGTTCTGGATCTGAAGTTTTTGAATCACTTTGTAAGGGTCCCAACTTTCAAGGTCCCAACTTTCAAGATGGTGACTAAAAGGACTATTCTGCCTTTTGTTCAGCAAGGTTATTTGCATTTCAATCTGCCCCCCACATGTCCACAATAGACTTACAGGATGCATATATTCACATTCCAATTCATCCAGACCACTATCAGTTTCTGAGATTCTTTTTTCTAGACAAGCATTACCATTTTGTCACTCTTCCATTTGGCCCAGCAACAGCTCCAAGAATCTTTTCGAAGGTTCTCGGTGCCCTTCTATCTGTAATCAGAGAGCAAGGTATTGCAATGTTTCCTTATTTGGACGATATCTTGATACTGGCTCAATCTTTTCATTTAGCAGATTCTCACACAAATCAACTAGTGTTGTTTCTTCAAAGACATGGTTGGAGGATCAATTTACAAAAGAGTTTCTTGATTCCTCAGACAAGAGTCACCTTTTTAGGTTTCCAGATAGATTCAGTGTCCATGACTCTGTCTTTAACAGATAAGAGAAGTTGGTTTCAACCTGTCTAAACCTTCAGTCTCGATCATTCCCTTCAGTAGCTATGTGCATGGAAGTTTTAGGTCTCATGACTACAGCATCAGATGCGAGCCCCTTTGCTCGTTTTCATATGAGACCTCTGCAGCTTTGCATGCTGAATCAATGGTGGAGGGATTATACTCGTATATCACAATTGATATTCTTGAATCCCAACACTCAACTCTCTCTGAATTGGTGGTTAGACCATCATCGTATTGTTCAAGGGGCCTCTTTTGTTCGCCCTTCCTGGACTGTAGTCTCTACAGATGCAAGTCTTTCAGGTTGGGTAGCTGTCTGGGGGTCTCTGACAGCACAAGGGGTTTGGAATCCTCAAGAGGTGGGGTTACCAATCAATATTTTAGAACTCTGTGCTATTTTCAGGGCTCTTCAGGCTTGGCCTTTTTTAAAGAGAGAACCATTAATTCGTTTTCAGACAGGCAATATCACAACTGTGGCATATGTCAATCATCAGGCAGGGACTCTCAGTCCTTTAGCTATGAAAGAAGTATCTCGGATACTTTCTTGGGCGGAATCCAACTCCTGTCTAATTTCTGCGATACATATCCCAGGTGTAAACAATTTCGAAGCGGATTATCTCAGCCGTCAGACTTTACATCTAGGGGAGTGGTCTCTCCATCCAGATGTATTTTGTCAGATTGTACAGATGTGGGGTCTTCCCAAAATAGATCTGATGGCTTCCCATCTAAACAAGAAACTTCCCAGGTACTTTTCCAGGACCACGGATCCTCAGGCGGAGATGGTGGATGCGTTAGCAGTTCCTTGGTTTTACCAACCTGCTTATATTTTTCCACCTCTAGTTTTCCTTCCAAGGGTGATCTCCAAGATTATAATGGAACAATCGCATGTGTTTCTGATAGCACCAGCATGGCCTCACAGATTTTGGTTTGCGGACCTTGTCTGGATGTCAAGTTGCCAACCTTGGTTACTTCCTTTAAGACCAGACCTTCTGTCTCAAGGGCCGTTTTTCCATCAGGATCTCAAATCGCTAAATTTGAAGGTATGGAAATTGAACGCTTAGTGCTTAGTCATAGAGGTTTCTCTGACTCAGTGATTAATACTATACTATAGGCTCGTAAGTCTGTTTCAAGGAAGATTTATTATCGGGTTTGGAAAACCTATATTTTATGGTGTTCTCATCAATTCTCTTGGCATTCTTTTAGAATTCCTAGAATTTTACAGTTTCTTCAGGATGGTTTGGATAAAGGTTTGTCTGCAAGTACATTGAAGGGACAAATCTCTGCTCTTTCTGTTTTTTTTCATAGAAAGATTGCTAAACTTCCTGATATTCACTGTTTTGTTCAGGCTTTGGTTCATATCAAGCCTGTTCTTAAATCAATCTCTCCTCCTTGGAGTCTTAATTTGGTTTTCAAGGCTTTGCAGGATCCTCAGGATACAGACATAAACAAAATTCAAACAAGTGATATGGAATCCTTAGAGGAACAAATCACTTTAGAAGAAATTATAACTGCCATTAATGACCTACCCCTAAATAAAAGTCTGGGTCCTAACGGATTTTCGAACAAAAATATTATAAACTATACAGGGACACGTTGGCCCCAAAGCTACTAGCACTTTAAATACAAATTGATGAAACCGGTCAACTCCCCTCAGAATTCCTTGAAGCCCACATATCAGTCATTCCCAAACCAGGTAAATCTCCCAAACTTACTAGCAACTATAGACCAATTTAGTTATTAAATACAGACCTAAAGGGGGGCGGAGTTAACCATCGGTCTGAACAGTCGCATGAGTGGTGGGCTTTGTGTTTAAATTAATAATAACTTCTAAAATTAACAGGCGTTATCACCAAATTACTCCCTAAATACAGAGATTAGCTAACAGTGAAGCTGGACACCCCCTCCCTGGGGTTTTAGGTCCGAGAACGACCGATTGGAAGGACTTTTATTCCTAGCAATCTATGAGACGCCACAACGGTACCTGTCAGATACCCACTTGCCACTGACGCAGCTAAAGCCCGCTGCTCCGGAGGGTCAGGGCTCCGCTCCGGAGCATCGAGATCAGGTCACGGGTGAAGGGACAGGAAGGTGAGAGGCAAAGAATCACCTAGCATAGGAACAACGCCATCTGAGGGAGTTTCTGGAGCCTTCAGGAGGAGGACATCCATCGTTGCTGGGGCGTGGGGAATCGCCCCACAAACAGAGTATAGGCCACTAGGTATACACGCAGGTACCCTCCTGGAGAGCCTTGCAGTCAGTCTGCGGCCCCAGTGACCAGTAACAAACAGAGCCGGAGGCCAGAGAAAGGGCACAAAAAAACACCATTTTGGTTCTGGGGCCTTCAACTCGGCCGCAATAGAGTACCTATCGAGTAGCGGAAGAAGAGAACTGGCAGCAACCTGAAATCAGGTACTCCTTTACCTACCCCTGCAGAGGGGTCTTTGCCACAGAGGTTGACCCACAAGTTCTGAGTGAGGCCCACAGCATTTACCGCTATCACATTCTAGCAGGCTTTCTGGGGCCGGGGCCTTTCTCCACTATAGACTTGCAAACATATATACGCTGACCCTTAAGTTTACACCGGAGGGAAGGTGATCTTTGGTCTATATTACTGGGAGAACTTTGGCAGGAGGAGGAGATATCCCATTTGAGAGGGGGGTTATGCCCGTTTAAAGACATACATTAAACTTGGCTGCTTTATAAATTAAACCTCCCTACGCACAATAAACAGTACCCTCAATCAAATCACTGGAGTGCTATGTTGTAAATGTATTCCTGATAAAGGTGTTCAGCCCCCGCCCCAATCAGGGAAGGGTGTTATGATTCCTGTCTCGGCTCCACAGTGGTATGGCATAGGATCTGAGAAACTAACAGGTCTCTACAGGCTGGACAACCATCCTTATTATCTAAATTCTACAAGAGGACTCATGATTGAGGTGCAGCCCCTTTGCCAATAAGTATGTCTGTATTCTCATAGGTCCTAATTTTTGGTTCTCATGGTGTTAATTAAGCAACGATGCACTGAGGTTCTGCATACCTACTTAGCTACTTTATGGTAGACAAGTGCCAATTATAATATAAAGCTGGACAAGAACTATTCCTAACAGATAATATTTACAGTACAATGAAGGGAAAGACCCAGTCAGTCAAGGACTGCTTATCCAAGGCTCAAGCAAAGAAAAAAGCCATGCTTCAAGACAGAGGGGCCTTGCACGAGGCTGAATTGAAAGCGGCCATCTTAGATTCTTGTACAGAGGATCAGGCACAGCCCTCCACCAGCACTCTAGTTCAGCAGATCAAAGAGGTATTCAAAATAGAACTAAAAGCTGCAATTAAAGATATTAGAAGTGACATTAAATAAATTGGACAGAGAACCTCTGATCTAGAAGATAAAGTTGGAGAGATTATTGCGGAAATTCCACACATCCAAAACTCTGTACAGGCCCAACATAACAAGATTGAACAGCTAGAATCACAACTTGAGGATTTGCAGAACAGATCCCGGAGATCTAATGTAAGACTCAGAAATTTCCCAGAAACGTACGACAAGCTTCATGATGTCCTTCTTAAGATCCTCTGCCATCTACTTCCGGAAGTAGAGGAGAGCTTTTTCCTGATTGATAGAATTCACAGAGCTCTAAATAAGCCAAGGGCCCCAAATATGCCTAGAGATGTCATCCTCAAATTCCACTATTACTCTACCAAGGACCGGCTCCTGCAAACAACTAAAATGCAACAAAGTATAGAATTTGAAGGCCATCAACTACAATTTTTTGCTGACCTCTCACCTATTACTTTGCGTAAGAGGAGGGAACTCAGGCCAGTTACCACGGTTCTAATGAAAGCTCAAATCAAATACCGATGGACATTTCCATTTCGACTTGTCTTCCTTCACAACAAAACCACATATTCCTGCACATCTCTAGAGGAGGGCATGGATCTAATTGGTCAACTATGGCTGGTGAGAGAGGAAACATCCCTACCCTTGCCACCCAGACCTCCAAGAAAACAGATTCAACAGATGTGGAACAGAGTTCCTAAGGATGCGACACCCTCCAGAAAGACTGGGGGTCAACTAGGAGAGGAATCAGACTTTCAGGTCCAAGCTGCAATTGATGGATGATGGGAGCTGGTATCCTAATTTCACTGACTGGGCCCCATGGGGTCTATTCATTAACTTTCTCAGGAATTGAGGTATGATATCCTTTCAATGCTCTGGACAAAGGAGGATACCAAACAAAGTTGGACTGTTTACTCGCTGAGACTCTATGGTCATTGACCACATACATACTAATAGGATTGGGAGTCCATGTTCCATAAGTTAATGGAGCCTGGGGTTGGAGGGGGTTCCAGATAATGTTGAGAAAAGGAGATTATGGAAACCCTCCACCTTAGAGTTAATGTAAATATGATACTGTTATGTAAGGTTTAGAGATTGCTTATAATTGGAATAACTTATTTTATATGCCCTACATTGGTCTATGCCATATCATTTCCCCCAGATTGCGGGAGAATACTGTTATAGTTTAGGATAACACTAGCCCACTGTAAGTAATAAAGAATGCTCATTAATCCTAAACCTTTATGATGGAGTCTATAGTAACCTTTCACCTTTAAGTTATTATAAATTTACTGTTGTTACCATTTGTTTGGAAGCTATTCATGTTAGAGACAGAAAGTTATTATAAATCTACTGTTGTTACCATTGCTTTTGAAGCTACCCATGTTGGGGACAGGGGATAAAAAAAATTAAGTTGCAAAATTACTCTGCATTGACTACATCGGGCTCCGATATGCTATATCCCCGTGGTTAACAGAGTTCACGGTTATACTCTTAGATCATATTGGCCCAGAAGAATTAGTGAGGAATGCTCAACATCCCTAGACCTATGATGATATGACCTCCCCTAACCTAATTGCAGAAGCTTTATATTATATAATGGTCACAGGCTATGATCCCATTATCTCCTATTCCATACCATTACCCCTTAATGATATAGTTCCATATATTAGTAACCTCCTCTGAAATAAATATTAAATCTGCAGGTTTATGATTGGTAACTTATACCTGTCTAGAATTACTGTAGTCACCCGTGCTAACTAAATCAATTATACACCATGTAACCACCAAGTATCATTTACAGAACAATTGAGTATCTCATACTGAAACTAATGTTACTTTTTGTTTGTATGTTTATTAATAATATTCTTCTTTCTTTTCTAGCTTTTTTCTTTTTATCTTTGAACACTCGTGGGGTCATAAAAGTAAAGGTATGGTGGCAGACTTTGGAGGAACTGAGTAATTCAGCTTACAATGACAGCTTTACCAGGTACTATTTAACCTGGGATCACATTACATAGACACCCTTATGTTTGACTACACTAACTAGAGATGTCATTTAAAATAATCTAACATAACGTGAGGGGATTACACTCCCACACTTAACGCGTTTCTGCCCTCAAAAAAGGGCCTTTCTCAAGACTAGGCTAGCTAGTCTTGAGAAAGGCCCTTTTTTGAGGGCAGAAACGAGTTGACATATTGGTAAGCATTACTTTAATCTTTACTTCATTCTCATATTGGATACACTATGTTGTGAATTTCTTTTTTTACAGGGACACTTTTTAGGATACCATAGGAGCAGCTGACAGGTGCTAGGATCCAATCAGCTACTTCAGCTACCACACTCAGGAATTTGGATCTGTTAAAGTAACTAACATTGGAAGGAATCAATTTCCTCACTTTCACCTTGCTTTTCATCACCCATTTTTTCCATTTTTTAGTTTTGATTGACTTATTTTTGTTCTTCACTAACATTTGTTGATCAACTTTTGAACACTTTTTTGGATTATATTTTATTTTTTATGTTATTGCATATTGTGTATTTTATTTTTTATGTTATTACATATTGTGTATTTTATTTAATTATATCTTAACCTCACTGGATTAAGTAGCTAGCATTTTTATATCCATTTGCACTCACTCACTATTTGATCGTATCTATACAATTATTTTGCTACCCCCCTTTTTTTGCACTGCAGTGCATTTTTCTATTTTTTGGAACACTATTTTTGAAACACTATTTTTGAACACTATTGTTTGTATTATTGTTTATTAGTTTTTTGCTTGATGCACTTGTTATAGTTGTACTTAGGCTAATTCTGTTTTATTAGTATACACTCTTATTCTGGTGTACCACTCACACTGATCACCTGTTATTACATCTGTTTTTATTGTAATTATCAGCTTTGGCCCTTTGAGCGGCTTCTGTAAGATATTCCTGTATTTGTAATTTTATTTATATGTGCTTTTTACATTTTTTATGTATAGTCTTTTATTACTGATGCTTTTTAACATGGTTCATTAAATAATCTTCTTTTATCTCTCTGTGAGTATATTTATCCCTTGGCCTCTTGTTGGTGCTGTATTCACTTCTTACTACTTGTGCATATTTTTTGGAGGTTGGTTAGGATCTCTGTTTGGATACAGCTTGGGGATTACCTTAGCGCTTGTACACCACCCCCTTTTTCACTAAGTTCCTAGGTTTAGGCCATTT
This sequence comes from Bombina bombina, assembly GCF_027579735.1. NCBI lineage: Eukaryota > Metazoa > Chordata > Amphibia > Anura > Bombinatoridae > Bombina > Bombina bombina. Next base: position 1,331,656,684 of record NC_069500.1, on the reverse strand, counting down.
ACCAGAGCCTTTGATAAACCCCAATCGGGCGAAACGCATCAGGGGAGAGTGTTGAACTCGTTCACGCTCTATTTTCTATGTATTTTAAACTAGCCCAGTACCGCTAAATCATGTGGAACATAGGGTTACCGCAATCATAGAGCTAAACATAGATATTTGACCTATCTGGTCAGGGTACCTAATAGGGACCGTTACATGGTGCTTATAGTTAAAAAACCTTTCTTACCATATATGCAATAACGAGTTATAACCATATAGCCTGGGTTGTGCCAGACTTTATTTCATTAATAGTTAACTAAGTCTTTTAATAATTATACGCTACGCCGCAGATACTGTTATAGTAACTTATAGTATACACAATAACAAGTTATACTCATTCAGTCAGTGTTATGCCAGACTTTATTTTATCAGTTGCTAACTAAGTATTTCAATAATTATACGCTACGTCGTGGATATTGTTATAGTAACTGGGTTGTGCCAGTTTTAACTTAAACTACCAAACTGGTGTGTGAATAAGCGTGTATTGTAAGATCTTACAAACGTATGAGTGTGATTGATACTGCCCGATAGTCACAGCATTTGCTGTACCACACAGCGCTCAAACTGAAACATATATATCAACCTTAATTATCAACCTGCAACATAGTTAAAAACTGCCAGATATTCATTACTTATATAACCTGGATTGTACCAGATTAGATTTACTTTAATTGTTAAATCGAAGTTTGAGAATGAATGGGTGTTTCAATGGAGATTCATATTATAAATTAATGGACGATTAACTCTATACATATAATCTGGGTTGTGCCAGACCGAGCTTTAACTTCAAATACAGCTTTCAGAGCTTTCGAAATTAATAGATATTGTACCACGGATATTTAACTGAAACGAAATCATAGAAAGCATTTATTGAAAGTGGGTTGTGCCAAATTTAACTAAAGCTATAAAACCCAGTATATGAATGAATATGTATGAGAAGAATGTTACAAACTGATGACTGATAATTGTAATACTTGTGGATCATAACAGTGGCTGTGCCTAAGGGCACATAATTCGAATTACCACACACTGGCCCAGAATAATCTTTGGCACTGTGAATAAACTTTGGGACATTTGTCAATTGATAAAACCTGGGAGACGCCGGGATAGCAGATTTAGTTTTCTATGAAACATATGCCTATAATTTATGAAGGTGGATTAACATAAGCCATGGTAACTTTTGCAGCAATTGCTGTATGGACTAATCAGGGTCTAATTATCTAATAACTTTAAGTGAACATAAGTGGCCAGATCTGAGGTCTGGGCTACACAGAAATAGGCTTATTGTGACTATAACTGTATTCCAATTTTTAGGAATATATACCTAATGAAATATTTAAAACTACAGTAGCACCAAGCACGCACACATTGCTATTTATACAAATATACAGGCTAAAATTATAGCCCAGGTTATAACTGATCAAACCCTCGTTTTTGTGAATATTCAATTCACCAGTACCCCTATTCGTGGATAATCATTATTAATATACAATACTCATTACTCTACTATCACCCATTATATTGAATGATGATAGCATAAGTTTATATAGCTGAGAGTACACAACCTTGATCAGAATTTATACATGAGCTCTACTATTCAGATTAACACTATGATGGTAACCATTACCGAGTTGATTTATTGAACTATTTAGATCACTATTACTAGTGAATTTATTCAGGCCGAATTATCATAAATTGTGATCTAACGTGAAACTCATCATACTGATTTGGGCACTGGAGCAAATTTTAATCGTGTATGTATTAACCAAACAATTTTGGTTTTTTAATTTTAATACCAATAAAAGTTATATTTTAATATCCTGTTAAGGAATCCCAACCTTTAGTTCAGACCTAGAGTGCTGTAAGTGCATACTTTGGGTAGTCTGGTATCCTCTATACCATTCTTCCTTTGTGTTCATATCTATATTTGTGCACAAGCACCATTTCCTCTAACACACAGTAGAATTAATCTAACTCTTACCTCTGAATGTGACTTATTATTAGAGGAAAAGTCTAAGTAGTGCCACTGTTCATCCTTGTGTGTTTAAAGTCAGTATATCTGGGTTATCCAGAATTCAGAACAGTAGAGCACACAAACTACTCATTTGATTTAGACAGACAGGCTAGACAACTAAAAAGAACGGCTGACTTAAATGAGATTTTTGAAGGAGATAACACTGCAGGAAGTACTACTATAGCAACTACACTAGATGGGGCACTTAAAGATGTTCATAGAACTATGTATCGCCAAGATAAAGTATGGTGGAACCGCCACTTTTTCGAAAAGTACATTGAAAGAAAATTGATACCTAGAGGGCTTAGAATTCAGCTCTTCCCGGCTTTTGAGTTCAAAAATCCAGCTCTTACTACTGAATGGGAAGAAGCCTTATCTGAGTGTTCAGCGAAACTAATGGGTATACTGGTTAAACATGATAAATCAGAGTATGACCTACTAGAAACAAAAATTAAAGAACAAAATGAGGTTTTAAAAAAATTTGAACACCTCAAAGACTTCAACCAACTGTATAAATCCTATCAGCAGGAACTTGATAAATATGAACTCGAACTTAAAACTACAAAACAGGGAAAGTTAAACAGAGATATCAGTGACTTTAATAATAATAGAGTCTACAAATGGCGAAAGAATGGCTTCTACAGAAGCAATATTAACAACAGGAACCCCAAAGTGAACATAATCGAAAGTGACATCTCTGACACTGATGGTGAAGAAGGAAGTTCGACAAACCACCAATCTAATAATGAAGAACCCCCTAACCCTACATCCACGATTACATCAAGATCCTCCAGTAGGAATAAAAGAAAGGATTTTTTAGATGTAGGAGAACAGGGAGGAGGACACGCAGAGGCAGGGGGCGCAAACAAAAAACCATCAAGGGGACGAACGAGACCATACAAAGACAACCAGGGACCCTGGAGATCACAGAGAAGGGAACAGAGCCCATTCTCCCAGATTCGTCTGAATCATTGAGAGTAATAAACTTATCAAATATACAACTTGAACCGGAAAACATGTCGGTACTCTCAAAAGGCCTGTCATTCTGCCCCTCCAACAATGTTGATAAATTTGAGACTGTCAAAGATATTCAGTTATATATAAGGAAACTACTTCTGAAAAAACATTTTTCTCATAACTCTAACCCAGATGGTTGGTCTGAAGAAGAGCTTAGCAGCCTCAGAGATCTAGAAAACTTATTAACTGAATCAGAACCACAAACTCCAGCAAAATGGAGGGATAAACTCAATAATAAATCAACTTTTGTACCAAAATTTGTGAACTCTCCACAGATTGAAATATTCAGAGATTTAGTGTGTCGAGATGTAACATCACTACAAACAATACCTTCACAATATAACTTAACTTACAAAGAACATATGGCTATCCAGGAAATGAAGAAATGGGATCAAGTTGTGATAAGAGGATCTGATAAGGGTGGCAATATAGTAATTTGGCCATTAGACATGTATCTAAGAGAAGCTGCAAAGCAACTAAAGGATAAATCCTGTTATACCAAACTGCTCTTCAATCCAATGGATGGATACATGAAAATCTATACCAATCTGATAAATAGAGCCCACAATGAAGGGATTATTACTATCAAGGAAAAGAAGTTCCTTACGGTCAACAATCCTAAAATTGCCACCTTTTATATGTTACCAAAAATCCACAAAAATGCCGAAGTACCACCAGGACGCCAGATTGTTTCTGGGATTGGATGTCTAACAGAAAAGGCGAGTGAGTACATAGATCATAGACTACGACATTACGTAGAGGAATTGCCTTCATATGTACAGGATACAATGCAAGTCTTACAAAGACTTGAACATCTGACACTTAATGATACAACATGGCTGGTAACCACGGATGTGGAATCCCTCTACACATCTATAAACCATGAACAAGGCTTACAAGCTGTAAAATACTTCTTGGACAAAAACTCGGAAGAAGGCAAGGAACATGATGACTTCGTCCTTAAACTACTTAAGATGGTACTGAGTTACAACTTTTTTACATTTGACAGCCAATTCTACCTACAGACCCGGGGAACAGCTATGGGCACTACGTGTGCACCTACATATGCCAACTTGTTCCTCGGGTGGTGGGAAACTGAATATGTATTTACGGAAGAGAATCAGAAATATACGGATCTAATACCTTTATGGATTAGATTCATAGATGATATCTTCTTTATATGGGAAGGTACCCATTTGGAGTTACAAGAATTTCTTGGTCATCTGAATAACAATCGACTGAACATTAAATTAACGCATGAGGAAAGTCTGACACAGATTAACTTTCTGGATATTACCATCCGCAAGAACAGAGATGGAGTCATTAGCACTGATCTGTTTAGAAAACCTACTGCGACCAACAGCTTATTACACAGTACCAGTGCACATGCCCCAGGCACAATGAGAAGCCTTCCAACAGGGGAATTCCTGAGACTTCGCAGAAATTGCTCAGAAGCTCAAACTTTTGAATTGAGAGCATTAGATCTGGAGGAAAGATTACTGAAAAGAGGCTACAGTAAAAGATCGATCAAAAAGGCCAAACAGAGAGCTCGTCTAACACCACGCCAAAATTTACTTCATAAAAGGCAGAAAAAAACCAACTCTCAAATCCCCAGATTAATTCTGACTCACAATACACAAACTCCACAAATTGTGAACATAATTAAGAAACATTGGAATATTCTAATGACTGACCCTTTATTGAAAACCACGTTGGGTCCAAGCCCCTCATTTGGATTTAGGAGGACGAAGAACATCAAAGATATTGTGACCAGTAGTCATTTCCAAAGGAAAAAGACCACCTCAGCATTTAACCCAGGAGCTCACAAATGTGGAAATTGCAGCACGTGCAAATTTATGAAAAACACCACTGGGATTAAAGATAGATTTGGAATAAATCATAAAATTAAACGATACATAAATTGCAATACTGAAAGTGTAATTTACGTACTCCAATGCACTTGCAACCTGTATTATGTTGGAATGACAACTAGGAAACTAAGAGTAAGACTTCAGGAACATTTAAGGAACATTAAAAAAGCAGCCAAAGATAAAGAAGAATTAAAGACCTTAACTAGTGTAGCTGTACACTTCCTAAGACATCACAACTCAAACCAAAGAGATTTACAATGCTGGGGTATTGAGAAAGTCAGCCTAGTGTTCAGAGGAGGGGACCTTGAAACGGCATTATTGAAATCTGAAAGCCGGTGGATTTATTTATTAAATTCGGTCCAACCCTGGGGTCTCAACGAACAGAACAATCTGTATGTTTATTTGTAATTATCAGTAGAATAACCATTTAACCTGACAAAAGAAAGAATAAGATAAAATAATCCTTATGTCTAAGGATAATTACTAAGAGAATAATAAATTCTTCCAATAAAGGATGAGAAAGAACAAGGCCAAATGTGCAAATTTACCTATGAAGACAAGTTTCCTGTCTTTACAAAAACTCATGATTGCAAAACATGATAAAACCATAGAATGATATCCAATCCGACAAATGTTTCATTTTAATAAGAGGTTATTATCTCTCTATGAGGATCATATGAATATACCTAGAATCAAATGATCAACTATTGAAAATCAGATAAGTCCTTATAGAAAACATAAGACAGGGCAATATTAGGAGATCTGCTAAAATTATGATCTAGTACCTAACTTTTATTATGTACATTCATATAATAGTATATGATCCAATAGCTAACATTGCCATTTCCCCCAAAGCAGAGTGAGATAGATGTTTATAACAATAAACCTATATTAC